>NW_024055570.1:0-25151 GCF_902713615.1 Scyliorhinus canicula | reverse complement strand
CTCCTCGAGCCTGTTACACAGGAACAGGAGGAGGCCCATTCAGCCCCTCGAGCCTGTTACACAGGAACAGGAGAGCCCCATTAATCCCCTCTTCGACTCTGATACTCAGGAAGAGTAGGAGGCCATTCGGCCCCTCGAGTTGTAATACGGAACAGGAGGAGGCCTACTCAACCCCACAGGCCTTTTACACAGGAACAGGAGGACCCCATTCAGCCCCTCCTGATGTCTGTCACTAAGAAAGAGGAGGAGGCCCATTCAGCCCATCGTGTCTGTTACACAGGAACAGGAGGCCCATTCAGCCCCTCGTGTCTGTCACACAGGAACAGGGAGGCCCATTCAGCCCCGAGCCTGTTACACAGGAACAGGAGGAGGCCCATTCAGCCCCCCGAGCCTGTTACACAGGAACAGGAGGAGGCCCATTCAGCCCCTCGAGCCTGTTACACAGGAACGGGGGAGGCCCATTCAGCCCCTCGAGCCTGTTACACAGGAACAGGAGGCCCATTCAGCCCCTCGAGCCTGTTACACAGGAACAGGAGGAGGCCCATTCAGCCCCTCTAGCCTGTTACACAGGAACAGGAGGAGGCCCTTTCGATCTGTTACACAGGAACAGGAGGGCCTTTCAGCTGTTCGATACTGTTGCACAGCAACTGTAGGCCCATACAGCCCCTCCTCGAACCTGATATACAGGAACAGCAGGAGGCGCATTCTGTCTCTCGGTGAATCTGTTCCACAGGAACAGGAGGAGGCCCAATCAGCCCCTCAACTCTTTTAAACAGGATCAGGAGGAGGCCCAGTCAGCCCCTCGACCCTGTTAGGAACAGGAGGAGGCCCATTCAGCCCCTCGACCCTGTTACTCAGGAACAGGAGGATGCCCATTCAGCCCCTTAAGCCTGGTACACAGGAACAGGAGGAGGCCCATTCTGCCCCTTAAGCCTGGTACACAGGAACAGGAGGGGCCCATTCAGCCCCTCAACTCTTTTAAACAGGATCAGGAGGAGGCCCAGTCAGCCCCTCAAACCTGTTACACAGGAACAGGACGCCCATTCAGCCCCTCGAGCCTGTTACAGAGGAACAGGAAAAGGCACATTCAGCCCCTCGAGTCTGTTACACAGAAGCAGAAAGATAGCCATTCAGCCCATCGAGTCTGCTAAGGAACAGGAGGGCGCCCATTGAGACCCTCCTCGAGTCTGATGCAGAGGAAGAGGATGAGGTTCATTCAGCCCCTCGAGTCCGTTCCACAGGAACATGAGGAGGCCCATTCAGCCCCTCGAGCCTGTTACACAGGACAGGAGGAGGCCCATTCAGCCCCTCGAGTCCGTTCCACAGGAACATGAGGAGGCCATTCAGCCCCTCCGGCCTGTTACACAGGAACAGGAGGAGACCCATTCAGCCCCTCGAGTCTGTTACTCAGGAACAGGAGGAGGCCCATTCAGCTCTTCGAGCCTGTTACACAGGAACAGGAGGAGGCCCATTCAGCTCCTCGAGTCTGTTACTGAGGATGAGGTTCATTCAGCCCTCGAGTCCGTTCCACAGGACATGAGGAGGCCCATTCAGCCCCTCGAGCCTGTACACAGGAACAGGAGGAGGCCCATCAGCCCTCCTCGAGCCTGTTACACAGGAACAGGAGGAGGCCCAATCAGCCCCTCAACTCTTTTAAACAGGATCAGGAGGAGGCCCAGTCAGCCCCTCGACCCTGTTAGGAACAGGAGGAGGCCCATTCAGCCCCTCGACCCTGTTACTCAGGAACAGGAGGATGCCCATTCAGCCCCTTGAGCCTGTTACACAGGAACTGGTAGAGGCCCATTCAGCCCCTTGAGCCTTTTACACAGGAACAGGAGGAGGCCCAATCAGCCCCTCAACTCTTTTAAACAGGATCAGGAGGAGACCCAGTCAGCCCCTTAAACCTGTTACACAGGAACAGGAGAAGGCCCATTCAGCCCCTCGAGCATGTTACACAGAAGCAGAAAGATAGCCATTCAGCCCATCGTGTCTGCTAAGGAACAGGAGGGCGCCCATTGAGACCCTCCTCGAGTCTGATAGAACATAGAACAGTACAGCACAGAACAGGCCCTTCGGCCCTCAATGTTGTGCCGAGCCATGATCACCCTACTCAAACCCACGTATCCACTCTATACCCGTAACCCAACAACCCCTGCTAACCTTACTTTTATTAGGACACTACGGGAAATTTAGCATGTCCAATCCACCTAACCCGCACATCTTTGGACTGTGGGAGGAAACCGGAGCACCCGGAGGAAACCCACGCACACAGGGGGAGGACGTGCAGACTCCACACAGACAGTGACCCAGCCGGGAATTGAACCTGGGACCCTGGAGCTGTGAAGCATTTATGCTAACCACCATGCTACCCTGATGCAGAGGAAGAGGATGAGGTTCATTCAGCCCCTCGAGTCCGTTCCACAGGAACATGAGGAGACCATTCAGCCCCTCCGGCCTGTTACACAGGAACAGGAGGAGACCCATTCAACCCCTCGTCGAGTCTGTTACACAGGAACAGGAGGAGGCCCAGTCAGCCCCTCGAGCCTGTTACACAGGAACAGGAGGAGGCCCATTCAGCCCCTTAAGCCTGTTACACAGGAACAGGAGGAGGCCCATTCAGCCCCCTCGAGTCTGTTACACAGGAACAGGAGGAGGCCCATTCAGCCCCTCGAGCCTGTTACACAGGAACAGGAGGAGGCCCATTCAGCCCCTCGAGTCCTGTTACACAGGAACAGGAGGAGGCCCATTCAGCCCCTCGAGCCTGTACACAGGAACAGGAGGAGGCCCATTCAGCCCCTCGAGCCTGTTACACAGGAACAGGAGGAGGCCCATTCAGCCCCCTAGACCATTACACAGGAACAGGAGGAGCCCATTCAGCCCCTTGAGCCTGTTACACAGGAACAGGAGGAGGCCCATTCAGCCCCTCGAGCCTGTTACACAGGAGCTGGAGGAGGCCCATTCAGCCCCTCGAGCCTGTTACACAGGAACAGGAGGATGCCCATTTCAGCCCCTCGAGTCAGTTAAACAGGAACAGGAGGAGGTCCATTCAGCACCTCAAGCCTGTTACACAGGAACAGGAGCTCCATTCAGCCCCTCTAGCCCATTACACAGGACCAGGAGGTGGCCCATTCAGCCCCTCGAGCCTGTTACACAACAACAGGAGGCCCATTCAGCCCCTCGTGTCTGTTACACAGGAACAGGAGGAGGCCCATTCGGCTCCTCGAGCCTGTTACACAGGAACAGGAGGAGGCCCATTCGGCCCCTCGAGCCTGTTACACAGGAACAGGAGAGCCCCATTAATCCCCTCTTCGACTCTGATACTCAGGAAGAGTAGGAGGCCATTCGGCCCCTCGAGATTGTAATACGGAACAGGAGGAGGCCTATTCAACCCCACAGGCCTTTTACACAGAAACAGGAGGACCCCATTCAGCCCCTCCTGATGTCTGTCACTAAGAAAGAGGAGGAGGCCCATTCAGCCCATCGTGTCTGTTACACAGGAACAGGAGGCCCATTCAGCCCCTCGTGTCTGTTGCACAGGAACTGGAGGAGGCCCATTCAGCCCTTCGAGCCTGTTACACAGGAACAGGAGGAGGCCCATTCAGCTCTTCGAGCCTGTTACACAGGAACAGGAGGAGGCCCATTCAGCCCCTCGAGACTGTTACACAGGAACAGGAGGAGGCCCATTCAGCTCCTCGAGTCTGTTACTGAGGAACAGGAGGAGACCCATTCAGCCCCTCGAGCCTGTTACACAGGAACAGGAGGAGGCCCTTTCGATTCTGTTACACAGGAACAGGAGGGCCTTTCAGCTGTTAGATACTGTTGCACAGCAACTGTAGGCCCATACAGCCCCTCCTCGAACCTGATATACAGGAACAGCAGGAGGCGCATTCTGTCTCTCGGTGAATCTGTTCCACAGGAACAGGAGGAGGCCCTATCAGCCCCTCACCTCGATTCTGTTACACAGGATCAGGAGGAGGCGCATTCAGCCCCTCGACTCTGTTAAACAGGATCAGGAGGAGGCCCAGTCAGCCCCTCGAGCCTGTTACACAGGAACAGGAGGCCCATTTAGGCCCTTAAGCCTGGTACACAGGAACAGGAGGAGGCCCATTCAGCCCCTTAAGCCTGGTACACATGAACAGGAGGGGCCCATTCAGCCCCTTAAGCCTGGTACACAGGAACAGGAAGAGGCCCATTCAGCCCCTCGAGCCTGTTGCACAGGAACTGGAGGAGGCCCATTCAGCCCTTCGAGCCTGTTACACAGGAACAGGAGGAGGCCCATTCAGCTCCTCGAGCCTGTTACACAGGAGCAGGAGAAGGCCCATTCAGCCCCTCGAGCCTGTTACTCAGGAACAAGAGGAGGCCCATTCAGCTCTTCGAGCCTGTTACACAGGAGCAGGAGGAGGCCCATTCAGCCCCTCGAGACTGTTACACAGGAACAGGAGGAGGCCCATTCAGCTCCTCGCGTCTGTTACTGAGGAACAGGAGGAGACCCATTCAGCCCCTCGAGCCTGTTACACAGGAAAAGGAGGAGGCCCATTCAGCCCCTCACCTCAATTCTGTTACACAGGAACAGGAGGAGGCCCATTCAGCCCCTCGAACCTGTTACACAGGAACAGGAGGAGGCCCATTCAGCCCCCCGAGCCTGTTACACAGGAACAGGAGGAGGCCCATTCAGCCCCTCGAGCCTGTTACAGAGGAACAGGAGAAGGCACATTCAGCCCCTCGAGTCTGTTACACAGAAGCAGAAAGATAGCCATTCAGCCCATCGTGTCTGCTGAGGAACAGGAGGGCGCCCATTGAGACCCTCCTCGAGTCTGATGCAGAGGAAGAGGATGAGGTTCATTCAGCCCCTCGAGTCCGTTCCACAGGAACATGAGGAGGCCATTCAGCCCCTCCGGCCTGTTACACAGGAACAGGAGGAGACCCATTCAACCCCTCGTCGAGTCTGTTACACAGGAACAGGAGGAGGCCCATTCAGCCCCTCGAGCCTGTTACAGAGGAACAGGGGAGGCCCATCAGCCCCTCGAGTCTGTTACTGAGGAACAGGAGGAGACCCATTCAGCCCCTCCTCGAGCCTGTTACACAGGAACAGGAGGAGGCCCATTCAGCCCCACGACCTGTTACACAGGAACAGGAGGCCCAGTCAGCCCCTCGAACCTGTTACACAGGAACAGGAGGAGGCCCATTCAGCCCCTCGAGCCTGTTACACAAGAACAGGAGGCCCAGTCAGCCCCTCGAACCTGTTACACAGGAACAGGAGGAGGCCCATTCAGCCCTCGAGCCTGCTACAGAGGAACAGGAGGAGGCCCATTCAGCCCCTCGAGCCTGTTACACAGGAACAGGAGGAGGCCCATTCAGCCCCTCGAGCCTGTTACACAGGAACAGGAGGAGGCCCAGTCAGCCCCTCGAGCCTGTTACACAGGAACAGGAGGAGGCCCAGTCAGCCCCTCGAACCTGTTACACAGGAACAGGACGCCCCATTCAGCCCCTCGAGCCTGTTACAGAGGAACAGGAGGAGGCCCATTCAGCCCCTCGTGTCTGTTACACAGGAACAGGAGGAGCCATTCAGCCCCTCGAGCCTGTTACTCAGGAACAGGAGAAGGCACATTCAGCCCCTCGTGTCTGTTACACAGAAGCAGAAAGATAGCCATTCAGCCCATCGTGTCTGCTAAGGAACAGGAGGGCGCCATTGAGACCCTCCTCGAGTCTGATGCAGAGGAAGAGGATGAGGTTCATTCAACCCCTCGAGTCCGTTCCACAGGAACATGAGGAGGCCATTCAGCCCCTCCGGCCTGTTACACAGGAACAGGAGGAGAACCATTCAACCCCTCGTCGAGTCTGTTACACAGGAACAGGAGGAGGCCCAATCAGCCCCTCGAGTCAGTTACACAGGAACAGGAGGAGGCCCAATCAGCCCCTCGAGCATGTTACACAGAACAGGAGGCCCATTCAGCCCCTCGAGCCTCTTACTCAGGAACAGGAGGAGGCCCAATCAGCCCCTCGAGTCTGTTACAGAGGAACAGGAGGAGACCCATTCAGCCCCTCCTCGAGCCTGTTACACAGGAACAGGAGGAGCCCATTCAGCCCCTCGACCCTGTTAGGAACAGGAGTAGGCCCATTCAGCCCCTCGACCCTGTTACTCAGGAACAGGAGGATGCCCATTCAGCCCCTCGAGTCTGTTACACAGGAACAGGAGGAGGCCCATTCAGCCCCTCGAGTCTGTTACACAGGAACAGGAGGCCCATTCAGCCCCTTGAGCCTGTTACACACGAACTGGTAGAGGCCCATTCAGCCCCTTGAGCCTGTTACACAGGAACAGGAGGAGGCCCATTCAGCCCCTCGAGCCTGTTACACAGGAACAGGAGGAGGCCCATTCAGCCCCTCACCTCGATTCTGTTACACAGGAACAGGAGGAGGCCCATTCAGCCCCTCAACTCTTTTAAACAGGATCAGGAGGAGGCCCAGTCAGCCCCTCAAACCTGTTACACAGGAACAGGACGCCCATTCAGCCCCTCGAGCCTGTTACAGAGGAACAGGAGAAGGCACATTCAGCCCCTCGAGTCTGTTACACAGAAGCAGAAAGATAGCCATTCAGCCCATCGAGCCTGTTACACAGGAACAGGAGGAGGCCCATTCAGCCCCTCGAGTCTGTTACACAGGAACAGGAGGAGGCCCATTCAGCCCCTCGAGCCTGTTACACAGGAACAGGAGGAGGCCCATTCAGCCCCTCGAGCCTGTTACACAGGAACAGGAGGAGGCCCATTCAGCCCCTCGAGCCTGTTACACAGGAACAGGAGGAGGCTCATTCAGCCCCTCGAGTCTGTTACACAGGAACAGGAGGAGCCCATTCAGCCCCTCGAGTCTATTACAAAGGAACAGGAGGGGCGCATTCAGCCCCTCGAGCCTGTTACACAGGAACAGGAGGAGGACAATTCAATCCCTCCTCGATACGGTTACACAGGAACAGGAGGTGGCCCATTCAGCCCCTCGAGTCTGTTACACAGGAACAGGAGAAGGCACATTCAGCCCCTCGAGTCTGTTACACAGAAGCAGAAAGATAGCCATTCAGCCCCTCGAGTCTGTTGCACAGGAACAGGAGGATGCCCATTCAGCCCCTCGAGCCTGATACACAGGAACAGGAGGAGGCCCATTCAGCCCCTCAACTCTTTTAAACAGGATCAGGAGGAGGCCCAGTCAGCCCCTCGACCCTGTTAGGAACAGGAGGAGGCCCATTCAGCCCCTCGACCCTGTTACTCAGGAACAGGAGGATGCCCATTCAGCCCCTTGAGCCTGTTACACAGGAACTGGTAGAGGCCCATTCAGCCCCTTGAGCCTGTTACACAGGAACAGGAGGAGGCCCAATCAGCCCCTCAACTCTTTTAAACAGGATCAGGAGGAGGCCCAGTCAGCCCCTTAAACCTGTTACACAGGAACAGGAGAAGGCCCATTCAGCCACCCGAGCATGTTACACAGAAGCAGAAAGATAGCCATTCAGCCCATCGTGTCTGCTAAGGAACAGGAGGGCGCCCATTGAGACCCTCCTCGAGTCTGATGCAGAGGAAGAGGATGAGGTTCATTCAGCCCCTCGAGTCCGTTCCACAGGAACATGAGGAGACCATTCAGCCCTTCCGGCCTGTTACACAGGAACAGGAGGAGACCCATTCAACCCCTCGTCGAGTCTGTTACACAGGAACAGGAGGAGGCCCAGTCAGCCCCTCGAGCCTGTTACACAGGAACAGGAGGAGGCCCATTCAGCCCCTTAAGCCTGTTACACAGGAACAGGAGGAGGCCCATTCAGCCCCTCGAGCCTTTTACACAGGAACAGGAGGAGGCCCATTCAGCCCCTCGAGCCTGTTACACAGGAACAGGAGGAGGCCCATTCAGCCCCTCGAGCCTGTTACACAGGAACAGGAGGAGGCCCATTCAGCCCCTCGAGCCTGTTACACAGGAACAGGAGGAGAACCATTCAGCCCCTTGAGCCTGTTACACAGGTACAGGAGGCCCATTTAGCCCCATTAGTCTGTTACCCAGGGACATGAAAAGAGCCATTCAGCCCCTTGAGCCCGTTGCACAGAAACAGGAGGATGCCCTTTCAGCCCCAAGAGTCAGTTACGCAGGAACGAGAGGAATCCCATTCAGCCATTCCTCAAGACTGTTACACAGGAACAGGAGGCCCATTCAGCCCCTTAAGCCTGTTACACAGGATCAGGAGGAGGCCCAGTCAGCCCCTCAAACCTGTTACACAGGAACAGGACGCCCATTCAGCCCCTCGAGCCTGTTACAGAGGAACAGGAAAAGGCACATTCAGCCCCTCGAGTCTGTTACACAGAAGCAGAAGATAGCCATTCAGCCCATCGAGTCTGCTAAGGAACAGGAGGGCGCCCAATGAGACCCTCCTCGAGTCTGATGCAGAGGAAGAGGATGAGGTTCATTCAGCCCCTCGAGTACGTTCCACAGGAACATGAGGAGGCCCATTCAGCCCCTCGAGCCTGTTACACAGGAACAGGAGGAGGCCCATTCAGCCCCTCGAGTCTGTTCCACAGGAACATGAGGAGGCCATTCAGCCCCTCCGGCCTGTTACACAGGAACAGGAGGAGACCCATTCAGCCCCTCGAGTCTGTTACTCAGGAACAGGAGGAGGCCCATTCAGCTCTTCGAGCCTTTTACACAGGAACAGGAGGAGGCCCATTCAGCCCCTCGAGACTGTTACACAGGAACAGGAGGAGGCCCATTCAGCTCCTCGAGTCTGTTACTGAGGATGAGGTTCATTCAGCCCCTCGAGTCCGTTCCACAGGAACATGAGGAGGCCCATTCAGCCCCTCGAGCCAGTTCACAGGAACAGGAGGAGGCCCATCAGCCCCTCCTCGAGCCTGTTACACAGGAACAGGAGGAGGCCCAATCAGCCCCTCAACTCTTTTAAACAGGATCAGGAGGAGGCCCAGTCAGCCCCTCGACCCTGTTAGGAACAGGAGGAGGCCCATTCAGCCCCTCGACCCTGTTACTCAGGAACAGGAGGATGCCCATTCAGCCCCTTGAGTCTGTTACACAGGAACTGGTAGAGGCCCATTCAGCCCCTTGAGCCTGTTACACAGGAACAGGAGGAGGCCCAATCAGCCCCTCAACTCTTTTAAAGGAACAGGAGGAGGCCCATTCAGCCCCTCGAGCCTGTTACACAGGAACAGGAGAAGGCACATTCAGCCCCTCGAGCATGTTACACAGAAGCAGAAAGATAGCCATTCAGCCCATCGTGTCTGCTGAGGAACAGGAGGCGCCCATTGAGACCCTCCTCGAGTCTGATGCAGAGGAAGAGGATGAGGTTCATCAGCCCCTCGAGTCGTTCCACAGGAACATGAGGAGGCCATTCAGCCCCTCCGGCCTGTTACACAGGAACAGGAGGAGACCCATTCAACCCCTCGTCGAGTCTGTTACACAGGAACAGGAGGAGGCCCATTCAGCCCCTCGAGCCTGTTACACAGGAACAGGAGGAGCCCATTCAGCCTCTCGAGCCTGTTACACAGGAACAGGAGGAGGCCCATTCAGCCCCTCGAGCCTGTTACACAGGAACAGGAGGAGGCCCATTCAGCCTCCTCGAGCCTGTTACCCAGGAACAGGAGGAGGCCCATTCAGCCCCTCGAGCCTGTTACACAGGAACAGGAGGAGGCCCATTCAGCCCCTCGAGCCTGTTACACAGGAACAGGAGGAGAACCATTCAGCCCCTTGAGCCTGTTACACAGGTACAGGAGGCCCATTTAGCCCCATTAGTCTGTTACCCAGGGACATGAAAAGAGCCATTCAGCCCCTTGAGCCCGTTGCACAGAAACAGGAGGATGCCCTTTCAGCCCCAAGAGTCAGTTACGCAGGAACGAGAGGAATCCCATTCAGCCATTCCTCAAGACTGTTACACAGGAACAGGAGGCCCATTCAGCCCCTTAAGCCTGTTACACAGGAACAGGAGGAGGCCCATTCAGCCCCTCGAGCCTGTTACACAAGAACAGGAGGCCCATTCAGCCCCTCGTGTCTGTTACACAGGAACAGGAGGAGGCCCATTCGGCTCCTCGAGCCTGTTACACAGGAACAGGAGGAGGCCCATTCGGCCCCTCGAGCCTGTTACACAGGAACAGGAGAGCCCCATTAATCCCCTCTTCGACTCTGATACTCAGGAAGAGTAGGAGGCCATTCGGCCCCTCGAGGTTGTAATACAGAACAGGAGGAGGCCTATTCAACCCCACAGGCCTTTTACACAGAAACAGGAGGACCCCATTCAGCCCCTCCTGATGTCTGTCACTAAGAAAGAGGAGGAGGCCCATTCAGCCCATCGTGTCTGTTACACAGGAACAGGAGGCCCATTCAGCCCCTCGTGTCTGTCACACAGGAACAGGAGGAGGCCCATTCAGCCCCTCGAGCCTGTTACACAGGAACAGGAGGAGGCCCATTCAGCCCCTCGTGTCTGTCACACAGGAACAGGAGGAGGCCCATTCAGCCCCTCGAGCCTGTTACACAGGAACAGGAGGAGGCCCATTCAGCCCCTCCAGCCTGTTACACAGGAACAGGAGGAGGCCCATTCAGCCCCTCGAGCCTGTTACACAGGAACAGGAGGAGGCCCATTCAGCCCCTCGAGCCTGTTACACAGGAACAGGAGGAGGCCTATTCAGCCCCTCGAGCCTATTACACAGGAACAGGATGTGGCCCATTCAGCCCCTCGTGTCTGTTACACAGGAACAGGAGGGGTCCATTCAGCCCCTCGAGCCTGTTACACAAGAACAGGAAAATGTCCATTCAGCCCCTCGAGTCTGTTAAATAGGAACAGAAGATTTCTCATTTAGCCCCTCGAGCCTGTTACACAGGAACAGAAGGACGGCCATTCAGCCCCTCGAGCCTGTTACACAGGAACAGGAAGCTGCCCATTCAGCCCTTTTAGCCTGTTACACAGGAACAGGAGGATGCCCATTCAGCCCCTCGAGCCTGTTACACAGGAACAGGAGGAGGCCCATTCAGCCCCTCGAGTCTGTTGCACAGGAACAGGAAGCTGCCCATTCAGCCCTTCTAGCCTGTTACACAGGAACAGGAGGATGCCCATTCAGCCCCTCGAGTCTGTTACACAGGAACAGGAGGCGGCCCATTCAGCCCCTTGAGCCTGTTACGCAGGAACAGGAGGATGCCCATTCAGCCCCTGTAGCTCATTACACAGGAACAGGAGGAGGCCCATTCAGCCCCTCGATCCTGTTACACAGAACAGGAGGAGGCCCATTCAGCACCTCGAGCCTGTTACACAGGAACAGGAGGAGGCCCATTCAGCCCCTCCAACCTGTTGCACAGGAACAGGAGGCCCATCCAGCCCCTCGAATCTGTTAATTAGGAACAGAAGATTTCCCATTCAGCCCCTCGAGTCTGTTTCACAGAACAGGAGGAGACCCATTCAGCCCCTCGAGTCTGTTACACAGCAACAGGAGGAGGCCCATTCAGCCCCTCAAGACCATTACACAGGAACAGGAGGTGGCCCATTCAGCCCCTCGAGCCTGTTACACAGGAACAGGAGGAGGCCCATTCAGCCCCTCGAGACTGTTATAAAGGAACTGGAGAAGGCCCATTCAGCCCCTCGAGCCTGTTCCACCGGAACAGGAGGTCCATCCAGCCCCTCGAGTCTGTTAAATAGGAACAGAAGATTTCCCATTCAGCCCCTCGAGTCTGTTACACAGGAACAGGAGGAGGCCCATTCAGCCCCTCGAGCCTGTTACACAGGAACAGGAGGAGGCCCATTCAGCCCCTCGAGCCTGTTACACATGAACAGGAGGAGTCCCATTCAGCCCCTCGAGCCTGTTACACATGAACAGGAGGAGGCCCATACAGCCCCTCGAGCCTGTTGCACAGGAACAGGGGGAGGCCTATTCAGCCCCTCGAGTCTGTTACACAGGAACAGGAGGAGGCCCATTCAGCCCCTCGAGCCTGTTACAGAGGAACAGGGGGAGGCCCATTCAGCCCCTCGAGCCTGTTACACAGGAACAGGAGGAGGCCCATTCAACACCTCTAGCCTGTTACAGAGGAACAGGAGGAGGCCCATTCGGCCCCTCGAGCCTGCTTCACAGGAACAGGAGGAGGCCCATTCAGCCCCTCGAGCCTGTTACTCAGGAACAGGAGGAGGCCCATTCAGCCCCTCGAGCCTGTTACACAGGAACAGGAGGAGGACAATTCAATCCCTCCTCGATACGGTTACACAGGAACAGGAGGAGGCCCATTCAGCCCCTCGAGTCTGTTACACAGGAACAGGAGAAGGCACATTTAGCCCATCGTGTCAGTTACACAGGAACAGGAGGTTGCCCATTCAGCCCCTCTAGCCCATTACACAGGAACAGGAGGAGGTCCATTCAGCCCCTCGAGCCTGTTACACAGGAACAGGAGGTTTATTCAGCCCCTCGAGTCTGTTCCACAGGAACAGGAGGAGGCCCATTCAGCCCCTCGATCCTGTTACACAGGAACAGGAGGAGGCCCATTCAGCCCCTCGAGCCTGTTCCACCGGAACAGGAGGCCCATCCAGCCCCTCCAATATGTTAAATAGGACCAGAAGATTTCCCATTCAGCCTCTCGAGCCTGTTACACAGGAACAGGAGGAGGCCCATTCAGCCCCTCGAGCCTGTTCCACAGGAACAGGAGGAGGCCATTCAGCCCCTCGAGCCTGTTACACAGGAACAGGAGGAGGCCCATTCCCCCCCTCGAATCTGTTACACAGGAACAGGAGGATGCCCATTCAGCCCCTCGAGCCTGTTACACAGGAACAGGAGGAGGCCCATTCAGCCCCTCGAGCCTGTTACACAGGAACAGGAGAGGCCCATTCAGCCCCTCGAGCCTGTTACACAGGAACAGGAGGAGGCCCATTCAGCCCCTCGAGCCTGTTACACAGGAACAGGAGAGAGGCCCATCAGCCCCTGAGTCTCGTTACACAGGAACAGAGGAGGCCCATTCAGCCCATCGAGTCTGTTACCCAGGAACAGGAAGGGCCCATTCAGCCCCTCGAGCCGTTACACGAGGACAGGAGGATGGCCCATTCAGCCCCTCGAGTCATGTTACGCAGGAACAGCGATGGAGATCCCCTTCAGCCCCCTCGAGCCTGTTACCACAGGAACAGGAGGCGGCCATTCAGCCCCTTAAGCCTGTTACACAGGAACAGGAGGAGGCACATTCAGCCCCTCGAGCCTGTTACACAAGAACAGGAGGCCCATTCAGCCCCTCGTGTCTGTTACACAGGAACAGGTGGAGGCCCATTCGGCTCCTCGAGCCTGTTACACAGGAACAGGAGGAGGCCCATTCAGCCCCTCTTCGACTCTGATACTCAGGAAGAGTAGGAGGCCATTCGGCCCCTCGAGGTTGTAATACGGAACAGGAGGAGGCCTATTCAACCCCACAGGCCTTTTACACAGGAACAGGAGGACCCCATTCAGCCCCTCCTGATGTCTGTCACTTAGAAAGAGGAGGAGGCCCATTCAGCCCATCGTGTCTGTTACACAGGAACAGGAGGCCCATTCAGCCCCTCGTGTCTGTCACACAGGAACAGGAGGGGGCCCATTCAGCCCCTCGAGCCTGTTACACAGGAACAGGAGGAGGCCCATTCAGCCCCTCCAGCCTGTTACACAGGAACAGGAGGAGGCCCATTCAGCCCCTCAAGCCTGTTACACAGGAACAGGAGGAGGCCCATTCAGCCCCTCGAGCCTGTTACACAGGAACAGGATGGAGGCCCATTCAGCCCCTCCTCCTCGAGCCTGTTACACAGGAACAGGAGGAGGCCCTTTCGATTCTGTTACACAGGAACAGGAGGGCCTTTCATGCTGTTCGATACTGTTGCACAGCACTGTAGGCCCATAGCAGCCCCTCCTCGAACCTGATATACAGGAACAGTAGGAGGCGCATTCTGTCTCTCGGTGAATCTGTTCCACAGGAACAGGAGGAGGCCCTATCAGCCCCTCACCTCGATTCTGTTACACAGGAACAGGAGGAGGCGCATCAGCCCCTCGACTCTGTTTAAACAGGATCAGGAGGAGGCCCAGTCAGCCCCTCGAACATGTTACACAGGAACAGGAGGCCCATTTAGGCCCTTAAGCCTGGTACACAGGAACAGGAGGAGGCCCATTCAGCCCCTTAAGCCTGGTACACAGGAACAGGAGGGGCCCATTCAGCCCCTTAAGCCTGGTACACAGGAACAGGAAGAGGCCCATTCAGCCCCTCGAGCCTGTTGCACAGGAACTGGAGGAGGCCCATTCAGCCCTTCGAGCCTGTTACACAGGAAGAGGAGGAGGCCCATTCAGCTCTTCGAGCCTGTTACACAGGAACAGGAGGAGGCCCATTCAGCCCCTCGAGACTGTTACACAGGAACAGGAGGAGGCCCATTCAGCCCCTCGAGACTGTTACACAGGAACAGGAGGAGGCCCATTCAGCCCCTCGAGACTGTTACACAGGAACAGGAGGGAGCCCATTCAGCCCCTCGAGTCTGTTACACAGGAACAGGAGGAGGCCCATTCAGCCCCTCGAGTCTGTTACACAGGAACAGGAGGAGGCCCATTCAGCCCCTCGAGCATGTTACACAGGGACAGGAGGCCCATTCAGCCTCTTGAGTCTGTTACTCAGGAACAGGAGGAGGCACATTCGGCCCCTCGACCCTGTTACTCAGGAACAGGAGTGCCATTCAGCCCCTCGACCCTGTTACTCAGGAACAGTAGTGCCATTCAGCCCCTCCAGTCTTTTACTCAGGAACAGGAGGATGCCCATTCAGCCCCTCCTCGAGTCTGTTACACAGGAACAGGAAGAGGCCCATTCAGCCCCTCGAACCTGTTACAGAGGAACTGGTAGAGACCCATTCAGCCCCTCGAGCCTGTTACACAGGAACTGGTAGAGGCCCATTCAGCCTTTCGAGCCTTTTACATCGAAACAGAAGGAGGATCATTCAGACCCTTGAGCTTGTAACACTGAACTGGAGGAGGCCTATTCAAACCATCGGGGTTTTGACACTGGAACATGCGGAGGCCCATTCAGCCCCTCGAGCCTGTTGCACAGGAACAGGAGGAGGCCCATTCAGCCCCTCGAGCCTGTTGCACAGGAACTGGAGGACGGCCATTCAGCCCCTTCCGTCTGTTACACAGGAACAGGAGGAGGCCCATTCAACCGCTAAAGCCTGTTTCACAGGAACAGGAAGATGGGGCCTGACGGTAGCATGGGGGGGTCTCACGGTAGCATGGTGGTTAGCATCAATGCTTCACAGCTCCAGGGTCCCATGTTCAATTCCCGGCTGGGTCACTGTCTGTGTGGAGTCTGCACGTTCTCCCCGTGTGTGGGTGGGTTTCCTCCGGGTGCTCCGGTTTCCTCCCACAATCCAAAGATGTGCGGGTTAGGTGGATTGGCCATGATAAATTGCCTGTAGTGTAAGGTTAATGGGGGGATTGTTGGGTTACCGGTATAGGGTGGATACGTGGGTTTAAGTAGGGTGATCATTGCTCGGCACAACATCAAGGGCCGAAGGGCCTGTTCTGTGCTGTACTGTTCTATGTTCTATGGCCCTCGAGTCTGGTGCACAGGAACAGGAGGAGGCCCATTCAGCCCCTCGAACCTTTTACTCGGGAATAGGAAGAGAGCCATTCAGCCCCTCGATTCAGTTACACAGGAACAAGAGGAATCCCATTCAGCCATTCCTCGAGCCACGTACACAAGAACAGGAGGAGGCCCATTCAGCCCCTCGAGCCTGTAAGACTGCAACAGGACGAAGCCCATTCCCAGAACCCTTCTCGTGCCAGTTACACAGGAACAGGAGGAGGCCCATTCAGCCCCTCGAGCCTGTTACACAGGAACAGGAGGAGGCCCATTCAGCCCCTCGTGTCTGTTACACAGGAACAGGAGGCTCATTCAGCCCCTCCTCGAGTCTGTTACACAGGAACAGGAGGAGGCCCATTCAGCCCCTCGAGCCTGTTACACAGGAACAGGAGGAGGCCCATTCAGCCCCTCAAGCCTGTTACACAGGAACGGAGGGGCCTATTCAGCCCCTAGAGCCTGTTACACAGGAACAGGAGGAGGCCCATTCAGCCCCTCGAGCCTGTTACACAGGAACAAGAGGAGGCCCATTCAGCCCCTCGAGCCTGTAACACAGGAACAGGAGGAGGCCCATTCAGCCCCTCGAGCCTGTTACACAGGAACAAGAGGAGGCCCATTCAGCCCCTCGAGCCTGTTACACAGGAGCTGGAGGAGGCCCATTCAGCCACTCGAGCCTGTTACACAGGAACAGGAGGAGGCCCATTCAGCCCCTCGAGCCTGTTACACAGGAACAGGAAGGCGCCCATTCAGCCCCTTGAGCCTGTTACATAGGAATAGAAGCCCATTCAGCCCATCGAGCCTGTTACACATGCACATGGAGGTCCCATTCGGCCCTTCGAGTCTGTTACACAGGAACAGGAGGAGACCCATTCAGCCCCTCGAGCCTGTTACACAAGAACAGGAGGAGGCCATTCAGCCCATCGAGTCTGTTACACATGCACATGGAGGTCCCATTCGGCCCCTCGAGTCTGTTACACAGGAACAGGAGGAGACCCATTCAGCCCCTCGAGCCTGTTACACAGGAACAAGAGGCCCATTCAGCCCCTCAAGCCTGTTACACAGGAACAGGAGGGGCCCATTCAGCCCCTCCTTGAGTCTGTTCCACAGGAACAGGATCCCATTCAGCCCCTTCGAGCCTGTTACATAGGAATAGGAGGAGCCCATTCAGCCCATCGAGTCTGTTACACATGAAACAGGTGAGGTCCCATTCGGCCCCTCGAGTCCTGTTACACAGGAACAAGAGGAGGCCCATTCAGCCCCTCTAGCCTGTTACACAGGAACAGGGGAGGCCCAATTCAGCCCCTCAAGCCTGTTACACAGGAACATGAAGGTGCCCATTCAGCCCCTCGAGCCTGTTTACACAGGAACAGGGAGGAGGCCCATTCAGCCCCTCGAAGCCTGTTACACAGGAACAGGAGGGCCTATTCAGCCCCTAGAGCCTGTTACACAGAACAGGAGGAGGCCTATTCAGCCCCTCGAGCCTGTTACACAGGAACAAGAGGAGGCCATTCAGCCCCTCGAGCCTTGTACACAGGAACAGGAGGAGGCCCATTCAGCCCCTCGAGTCCTGTTACACAGGAACAAGAGGAGGCCCATTCAGCCCCTCGAGCCTGTTACACAGGAGCTGGAGGAGGCCCATTCAGCCACTCGAGCCTGTTACACAGGAAACAGGAGGAGGCCCATTCAGCCCCTCGAAGCCTGTTACACAGGAACAGGAAGGCGCCCATTCAGCCCCTTGAGCCTGTTACATAGGAATAGAAGGCCCATTCAGCCCCTCCTCGAGTCTGTTACACATGCACATGGAGGTCCCATTCGGCCCTTCGAGTCTGTTACGCAGGAACAGGAGGAGGCCAATTCAGCCCCTCGAGTCTGTTACACAGGAACAGGAGGAGGCCATTCAGCCCATCGAGGTCTGTTACACATGCACATGGAGGTCCCATTCGGCCCCTCGAGTCTGTACACAGGAACAGGAGGAGACCCATTCAGCCCCTCGAGCCTGTTACACAGGAACAAGAGGCCCATTCAGCCCCTCAAGCCTGTTACACAGGAACAGGAGGGCCCATTCAGCCCCTCCTCGAGTCTGTTACACAGGAACAGGAAGGCGCCCATTCAGCCCCTTGAGCCTGTTACATAGGAATAGAAGCCCATTCAGCCCATCGAGTCTGTTACACATGCACATGGAGGTCCCATTCGGCCCCTCGAGTCTGTTACACAGGAACAAGAGGAGGCCCATTCAGCCCCTCTAGCCTGTTACACAGGAACAGGAGGAGGCCCATTCAGCCCCTCAAGCCTGTTACACAGGAACAGGAGGCCCATTCAGCCCCTCGAGCCTGTTACACAGGAACAGGAGGCCCATTCAGCCCCTCGAGCCTGTACACAGGAACAGGAAGGCGCCCATTCAGCCCCTTGAGCCTGTTACATAGGAATAGAAGCCCATTCAGCCCATTGAGCCTGTTACACATGCACAT
Organism: Scyliorhinus canicula; assembly: GCF_902713615.1. Taxonomy (NCBI): domain Eukaryota; kingdom Metazoa; phylum Chordata; class Chondrichthyes; order Carcharhiniformes; family Scyliorhinidae; genus Scyliorhinus; species Scyliorhinus canicula. The sequence continues at coordinate 7,116 of NW_024055570.1, read as the reverse complement.
GGAGGTCCCATTCGGCCCCTCGAGTCTGTTACACAGCAACAGGAGGAGACCCATTCAGCCCCTCGAGCCTGTTACACAAGAACAGGAGAAGGCCATTCAGCCCATCGTGTCTGTTACACATGCACATGGAGGTCCCATTCGGCCCCTCGAATCTGTTAAACAGGAACAGGAGGAGACCCATTCAGCCCCTCGAGCCTGTTACACAGGAACAGGAGGAGACCCATTCAGCCCCTCGAGCCTGTTACACAGGAACAAGAGGCCCATTCAGCCCCTCAAGCCTGTTACACAGGAACAGGAGGCCCATTCAGCCCCTCCTCGAGTCTGTTACACAGGAACAGGAAGGCGCCCATTCAGCCCCTTGAGCCTGTTACATAGGAATAGAAGCCCATTCAGCCCATCGAGTCTGTTACACATGCACATGGAGGTCCCATTCGGCCCCTCGAGTCTGTTACACAGGAACAAGAGGAGGCCCATTCAGCCCCTCTAGCCTGTTACACAGGAACAGGAGGAGGCCCATTCAGCCCCTCAAGCCTGTTACACAGGAACAGGAGGCCCATTCAGCCCCTCGAGCCTGTTACACAGGAACAGGAGGCCCATTCAGCTCCTCGAGCCTGTTACACAGGAACAGGAAGGCGCCCATTCAGCCCCTTGAGCCTGTTACATAGGAATAGAAGCCCATTCAGCCCATTGAGCCTGTTACACATGCACATGGAGGTCCCATTCGGCCCCTCGAGTCTGTTACACAGCAACAGGAGGAGACCCATTCAGCCCCTCGAGCCTGTTACACAAGAACAGGAGGAGGCCATTCAGCCCATCGTGTCTGTTACACATGCACATGGAGGTCCCATTCGGCCCCTCGAATCTGTTAAACAGGAACAGGAGGAGACCCATTCAGCCCCTCGAGCCTGTTACACAGGAACAGGAGGAGGCCCATTCAGCCCCTCAAGCCTGTTACACACGAACAAGAGGCCCATTCAGCCCCTCAAGCCTGTTACACAGGAACAGGAGGCCCATTCAGCCCCTCCTCGAGTCTGTTACACAGGAACAGGAAGGCGCCCATTCAGCCCTTTGAGCCTGTTACATAGGAATAGAAGCCCATTCAGCCCATCGAGTCTGTTACACATGCACATGGAGGTCCCATTCGGCCCCTCGAGTCTGTTACACAGGAACAGGAGGGGACCCATTCAGCCCCTCGAGCCTGTTACACAAGAACAGGAGGAGGCCATTCAGCCCATCGAGTCTGTTACACATGCACATGGAGGTCCCATTCGGCCCCTCGAGTCTGTTACACAGGAACAGGAGGAGACCCATTCAGCCCCTCGAGCCTGTTACACAAGAACAGGAGGAGGCCATTCAGCCCCTCGAGCTTGCTACTCAGCTTGTCCTGTAAACATTAAAATAATTTACCAGCAAATCCTGGGAAATAAGGGGGCGTTTTTTTCAGGCCTCGCAGCCTCCTGTTCTTTGGCAGCGGGAGGTGACGTACTGATTGGCGTGGGATTCTCTGCTCCAATCGCTGTCAGTGGGATTGTCAGGCCTCCCAGCCTCCTGTTCTTTGGCAGCGGGAGGTGGCGTACTGATTGGCGTGGGATTCTCTGCTCCAATCGCTGTCAGTGGGATTGTCAGGCCTCCCAGCCTCCTGTTCTTTGGCAGCGGGAGGTGGCGTACTGATTGGCGTGGGATTCTCTGCTCCAATCGCTGTCAGTGGGATTGTCAGGCCTCCCAGCCTCCTGTTCTTTGGCAGCGGGAGGTGGCGTACTGATTGGCGTGGGATTCTCTGCTCCAATCGCTGTCAGTGGGATTGTCAGGCCTCCCAGCCTCCTGTTCTTTGGCAGCGGGAGGTGGCGTACTGATTGGCGTGGGATTCTCTGCTCCAATCGCTGTCAGTGGGATTTCCCCTTGGAAGCACCTTTTCCCACCGGGAAGCTCGCTGGCAGGGGTGCTCTGCCGGCAGAACCAGCCAATCCAACTCCAGCCAAATTCCCGGCCAAGTACACTGGTGCCAACAATTGTTTTCCCACTGGGATATGTAAATTTGCGTAGCTTTCTGTTCAACACTGTCCCTGTATCAATCCATGCCAATGTGACCCTCCCTCTCTCTCTGCCCAGCTCAGCCTTCTCCACTCTCTCTTTCCCAGTAGCTCTCTGTATCTCTTCATCATGAACAACTGTCACATCCTCCCCATCATCCAATTCCTGCAGTGCAGAAGGCCATTTGGCCCATTGAGACTGTACCGACTCTCTGAAAAAGCACCCTGCCTCACCCCACACCCATTAAGCACACCTAACCTATTGGACATTAGTGGGCAATTTAGCGTGTCCAATCCACCTAACCTAACCATCTTTGGTCTGCGGGAGGAAATGTGATCTCCCGGAGGAAATGGAGGCAGACACGGAGAGAATGTACAAACTTCACAGACACCCAGAACCAACAGAATCAAATCTGGGTGTCTGGCGCTGTGAGGCAGCAGGGCTAAATGCTGTACCACTGTGCCCTGGGGCTGATTTAGCTCACTGGGCTAAATCGCTGGCTTTTAAAGCAGACCATGCAGTTTTGTGACCATGCATTTTGGAACAGAGTGACACTCACTGGACCCTGGTGGATATATTCACTCTGCTCACCAGAAGATTTAAGTGTATTCTGGCTCCCGGAAACCTGACCAATCACAAGCAAATCGCACAAGAATTCAACAGATGCTGCATTAAAGCTAAACCTTTTGTTCTCCACAATGTAAAGCGACACCTTCACACACACCTCCTGCCAGCTGTGAAACAAACCACCAATAATCTGACCTCTTTCTCTGTATATTTAACTGTCATTATCTGACATTGTTAGACACGGTATGCACCTGTGAGTGTTTCTCTCTCTGTCTCTGTGTGTGTCTGTGAATCTCTCTCTGTCTCTGTATGTGGCTGTGAATGTCTCTCTCTGTCTCTGTCTGTGTCTGTGAATCTCTCTCTGTCTCTGTATGTGCCTGTGAATGTCTCTCTCTGTCTCTGTATGTGCCTGTGAATGTCTCTCTCTGTCTCTGTATGTGGCTGTGAATGTCTCTGAAGGTGCGTGAACAAGGTGAGGACACTAAGACGTCTTACAACACTAGGTTAAAGTCCAACAGGTTTATTTCAAACACCAGCTTTGGGAGCGCTGCTCCTTCCTCAGTGAACGCCGGCATCTCCACATCAAGGTGAGGACAGAGGGGGCAGCAACAGCAAAGCAAGGCTCTGAGGCCAGCGGAAGCCCTGAGGTGACGAGCGAGCCTGCCGGGGTGAACAGCTGACGAGCAGCCAGGTGAATGGTTGAGTGGCAACTCAGTCTCCAGGGCTGAGGAGGACAGGCTAGCCAGCAATAAGGAGGCGTGATACGCCCAGCGCTGTGCCAAGATGAGCCATCTCCACCGTGCCTGTGAAGCATCGAGAGGAGCAGGTGAGTGGCTACTTGACCCAGCCAGGTGGATGTTAAAGGTCCTGTTAATGCTGTGTGTCGGCTCGTTCAAAATGTGGAAGAATTGATTCTGCCTTGTCAGCTGATTTGGCAAAGGACTCCTCCTATTGGAAGAAAGTGCTTATTTGTGTTGTTCCCAAAGCCAACCTGCCGTCTTCTTTTGCATTTCCTCTCAGAGGACGTGATAAGTCATCAGTGCCAAGTCTGAGAGCTAATTTCAGTGAATTTGCTGAGCTTGACATATAGCATTTGAAAAGTTATTAATGTTGTGGCTCAGGGAAGACTTCCTTTTTTAATAATCAATTTTAATGAGGTATTTTTGGCATCACAAACAGCAACATTATAAAAACAATGTACAAAGAACAATAAACATAGTACAATCTCCGACTCCCATTCCGCCAAGACCCGCATAATTCACCCCCTGTTCCACGCTATACTCGCCCCCCCCCCCCCCCCCCCCCTCCCCGCCACTGACGATTCATTCTCCACAAATAAGTCAATGGATGGTTGGCACCTCCGGGCGAACCCTAACACTGACCGTCTCAAGGTGAACTTAATCTTGTCCAGGCCGAGAAAGCTGGCCGTGTCAGTTAACCAGGTCTCCGATTTCGGGGGCTTTGAGTCCCTCCAAGCTAGCAGTATCCGTCTCCGGGCTACCAGGGAAGTAAAGGCCAGAACATCTGCCTGTTTCTGCTCCTGGATTCCCGGCTCTTCCCAAACCCCGAAAATAGCCACCTCTGGACTCAGCGCCACCCTTATTTCAAAACTCTGGGCATGACGTCCGCAAACCCCTTCCAATATCCCCTAAGTTTTGGACACGCTCAGAATATGTGGACATGGGTCGCCGGTCCTCCCGCATATTTTACACTCCTGTCCGCTACCCCAAAGAATCTGCTCATCCGGGCCACTGTCACGTGGGCCCGATGGGTCTACTCATCCGGGCCACTGTCACGTGGGCCCCGTGGGTCTACTCATCCGGGCCACTGCCACGTGGGCTCCGTGGGTGGGTCTACCCATCCGGGCCACTGCCACGTGGGCTCCGTGGGTGGGTCTACCCATCCGGGCCACTGTCACGTGGGCCCCGTGGGTCTACTCATCCGGGCCACTGCCACGTGGGCCCCGTGGATGGGTCTACTCATCCGGGCCACTGCCACGTGGGCCCAGTGGGTCTACCCATCCGGGCCACTGTCACGTGGGCCCGATGGACCACCTTGAATTGGATCAAGCTGAGCCTGGCATATGTAGCAGTCACGTTGACTCTGCTCAACGTGTCCGCCCATACGCTATCCTCCATCTCACCATCAAGCTCCTCCTCCCATTTACGCTTCAGCTCCTCGATCTGCATCTCCTCCGCCACCATGAGTTCTTTGTGGATGTCTGAGACGCTGCCCTCTCCCATCCATCTGGTAGCCACTACCCTTAGTGGCAGGAGTGGGAAGGATGATACCTGCCAACGCAGAAAGTCCCGCACCTGGAAATATCTACATTTGTTCCCACTTGCCAACCCAAATTTCTCCTCCAGCGCTCACAAGCTAGGGAAGCTCCCATCTGGATACAAGTCCCCCATCTTCTCAATTCCCGCCCTTTACCATACTCGGAACCTGCCATCCAAGCTCCCCGGGGCAAAGCGTTGATTGTCACATATTGGGGACCAGACCGATGCTCCCACTGCTCCAGCGAACCTCCTCCACTAACTCCAGATTCTCAGGGAAGCCACCACTATGGGGCTGGCGGAGTACGCTGCCGGCGGGAAAGGCAGAGGTGCCGTTATCAATGCCCCCATACTGCTGTCCCTACAAGAAGCTGCCTCCATCCAATCCCAATCCGACCCCGCCCTCACCACTCACTTCCTTATCATCATGGCTGTGTTAGCTGCCCAGATTCGGCAACGCAAGCCCCCCTCCCCCTGATTCCACTCGAGAATCCCCTTCTTCACTCATGGGAACTTACCCACCCACACAAAGCCCACAACCATTTTATTAAGCATCCTAAAAAAGGACCATGGGATGTAAATTGGGAGACAATGAAATACGAACAGAAATCTCGGTAGGACCATTGTTTTTACCATCTGCACTCTCCCAGTTAATGACAGCGGGAGCGCATCCCATCTCCCAAACTCGACCCTCATCTGTTCCACCAACCGGGACAAGTTCAACTTGTGTAACCGGCCCCAGTCGAGCGCCACTTGTATCCCTAAGTAGCTGAAACTGTCCCCTACTAACCTAAATGGCAGCTTTCTCAGCCGACCCTACTGACCCCTCGCCTGTACTACAAACATCTCACTTCTTTGTACCCCGAAAACCGGCCAAATTCCCCCCAAATCGCCATAATTTCACCTATCCCTGCCCCTGGATCGGATACGTATAAGAGCAGGTCGTCTGCGTACAGCAAGACCCTATGCTCCACCAGCAGCACCCCCCCCCCAAACCAACCCCTTCCAGCCCATTGATGCGCTCAGGCCAATTGCCAGCGGCTCTACAGCTAACGCAAACAACAGTGGTGTCTTCCCCCTCCCCCAATACAGTCTTAAATAGTCCGAGGTTGTCCTATTCGTCCTTACACTAGCCTCCGGGGCCTAGTACAACAGACTGACTCAGTCGATAAAGCCCCTCCCAAACCCAAATCGTTCCAACACCTCCCATAGATAGTCCCACTCCACCCGGTCGAACGCCTTTTCCGCATCCATTGCCACAGTTAACTCAGAAGACCGACTTTCTGACGCTCCAAATGTAAGACAACTTCATCAATGTCTTGGCAGAATGGCTGAGAAACCATTTTCCTCATGAAGTCAAAGATGCCAAATACAATTCCATCATAATTGATTCAACTCCAAATTTGAGTCATGTGGATCGATGAACATTGATTTTAAGATATGTGACCAGCAATGGAGATATTGTAGAGAGCTTTATTTATTTAGTCCAGCTACAACCCCACACTTGTGAATGCCTGGAAACAATGCTCTTGGAAACCATTGCAAATTTAGCTTTGGACATCAAAAGTAGTCGTGGGCAGACCTTCGATAATGCCACAAATATGCCGGGGAAATATTCAGTTCCACAAGCTGGACTGAGCAATGCAAGCCCCTGTCCATGATTCATTCCATATTCCAGTCACCCCTTGAAAGCTGCAGCTGAACCCTGTTAGGGAGCTGTACACTGTTTGGCTTTTTTCAAAATCTGTATGCCTTTATTTCAATCTGCACGCATCAGTGGAATATGTTGAAATCATGTTTGGAGGTGGCAAATGGAAACATTTGACTGTCGAATTAATTTGTTACAGCAAATGATCTACTTGTTCAAATGTTGTTTTGATTTTGAAAATGAACTTTGCTGATATTTTCTCAATAAATTTAAAGTACCCAATTCATTTTTTTTCCTCCTAAGGGAAAATTTGGCATGGCCAATCCACCGACCCTGCGTTTGTTTGGATTGTGGGATTGAGTCCCATGCTGACACGAGGAGAATGTGCAAACACCACACAGACAGTGGCCTGGGGTCGGGATCGGATTAGCTGTGCGACCCATTCCACCACCCTAACTTTGCTGATATGAAGGAAACATTATTTGACATTTCTGCATCAGATTTGTACGGACTTCCCCATGGTGTTTTGAAGACGTCCTTTCTAAATGTGGAAACCATTCTGCAAATAATTGACACACATACTTCCGGTGAACA
>NW_024055569.1:0-32410 GCF_902713615.1 Scyliorhinus canicula | reverse complement strand
AGCTGTTCGATACTGTTGCACAGCAACTGTAGGCCCATACAGCCCCTCCTCGAACCTGATATACAGGAACAGCAGGAGGCGCATTCTGTCTCTCGGTGAATCTGTTCCACAGGAACAGGAGGAGGCCCAATCAGCCCCTCAACTCTTTTAAACAGGATCAGGAGGAGGCCCAGTCAGCCCCTCGACCCTGTTAGGAACAGGAGGAGGCCCATTCAGCCCCTCGACCCTGTTACTCAGGAACAGGAGGATGCCCATTCAGCCCCTTAAGCCTGGTACACAGGAACAGGAGGAGGCCCATTCTGCCCCTTAAGCCTGGTACACAGGAACAGGAGGGGCCCATTCAGCCCCTCAACTCTTTTAAACAGGATCAGGAGGAGGCCCAGTCAGCCCCTCAAACCTGTTACACAGGAACAGGACGCCCATTCAGCCCCTCGAGCCTGTTACAGAGGAACAGGAAAAGGCACATTCAGCCCCTCGAGTCTGTTACACAGAAGCAAAAAGATAGCCATTCAGCCCATCGAGTCTGCTAAGGAACAGGAGGGCGCCCATTGAGACCCTCCTCGAGTCTGATGCAGAGGAAGAGGATGAGGTTCATTCAGCCCCTCGAGTCCGTTCCACAGGAACATGAGGAGGCCCATTCAGCCCCTCGAGCCTGTTACACAGGAACAGGAGGAGGCCCATTCAGCCCCTCGAGTCCGTTCCACAGGAACATGAGGAGGCCATTCAGCCCCTCCGGCCTGTTACACAGGAACAGGAGGAGACCCATTCAGCCCCTCGAGTCTGTTACTCAGGAACAGGAGGAGGCCCATTCAGCTCTTCGAGCCTGTTACACAGGAACAGGAGGAGGCCCATTCAGCTCCTCGAGTCTGTTACTGAGGATGAGGTTCATTCAGCCCCTCGAGTCCGTTCCACAGGAACATGAGGAGGCCCATTCAGCCCCTCGAGCCTGTACACAGGAACAGGAGGAGGCCCATCAGCCCCTCCTCGAGCCTGTTACACAGGAACAGGAGGAGGCCCAATCAGCCCCTCAACTCTTTTAAACAGGATCAGGAGGAGGCCCAGTCAGCCCCTCGACCCTGTTAGGAACAGGAGGAGGCCCATTCAGCCCCTCGACCCTGTTAGGAACAGGAGGAGGCCCATTCAGCCCCTCGACCCTGTTACTCAGGAACAGGAGGATGCCCATTCAGCCCCTTGAGCCTGTTACACAGGAACTGGTAGAGGCCCATTCAGCCCCTTGAGCCTTTTACACAGGAACAGGAGGAGGCCCAATCAGCCCCTCAACTCTTTTAAACAGGATCAGGAGGAGACCCAGTCAGCCCCTTAAACCTGTTACACAGGAACAGGAGAAGGCCCATTCAGCCCTCGAGCATGTTACACAGAAGCAGAAAGATAGCCATTCAGCCCATCGTGTCTGCTAAGGAACAGGAGGGCGCCCATTGAGACCCTCCTCGAGTCTGATAGAACATAGAACAGTACAGCACAGAACAGGCCCTTCGGCCCTCAATGTTGTGCCGAGCCATGATCACCCTACTCAAACCCACGTATCCACCCTATACCCGTAACCCAACAACCCCTGCTAACCTTACTTTTATTAGGACACTACGGGAAATTTAGCATGTCCAATCCACCTAACCCGCACATCTTTGGACTGTGGGAGGAAACCGGAGCACCCGGAGGAAACCCACGCACACAGGGGGAGGACGTGCAGACTCCACACAGACAGTGACCCAGCCGGGAATTGAACCTGGGACCCTGGAGCTGTGAAGCATTTATGCTAACCACCATGCTACCCTGATGCAGAGGAAGAGGATGAGGTTCATTCAGCCCCTCGAGTCCGTTCCACAGGAACATGAGGAGACCATTCAGCCCCTCCGGCCTGTTACACAGGAACAGGAGGAGACCCATTCAACCCCTCGTCGAGTCTGTTACACAGGAACAGGAGGAGGCCCATTCAGCCCCTCGAGCCTGTTACACAGGAACAGGAGGAGGCCCATTCAGCCCCTCGAGCATGTTACACAGGAACAGGAGGAGGCCCATTCAGCCCCTCGAGCCTGTTACACAGGAACAGGAGGAGGCCCATTCAGCCCCTCGAGTCTGTTACACAGGAACAGGAGGAGGCCCATTCAGCCCCTCGAGCCTGTTACACAGGAACAGGAGGAGGCCCATTCAGCCCCTCGAGCCTGTTACACAGGAACAGGAGGAGGCCCATTCAGCCCCTCGAGCCTGTTACACAGGAACAGGAGGAGGCCCATTCAGCCCCTCGAGCCTGTTACACAGGAACAGGAGGAGGCCCATTCAGCCCCTCGAGCCTGTTACACAGGAACAGGAGGAGACCCATTCAGCCCCTTGAGCCTGTTACACAGGAACAGGAGGCCCATTTAGCCCCATTAGTCTGTTACCCAGGACATGAAAAGAGCCATTCAGCCCCTTGAGCCCGTTGCACAGAAACAGGAGGATGCCCTTTCAGCCCCAAGAGTCAGTTACGCAGGAACGAGGAGGAATCCCATTCAGCCATTCCTCAAGACTGTTACACAGGAACAGGAGGCCCATTCAGCCCCTTAAGCCTGTTACACAGGATCAGGAGGAGGCCCATTCAGCCCCTCGAGCCTGTTACACAAGAACAGGAGGCCCATTCAGCCCCTCGTGTCTGTTACACAGGAACAGGAGGAGGCCCATTCGGCTCCTCGAGCCTGTTACACAGGAACAGGAGGAGGCCCATTCGGCCCCCTCGAGCCTGTTACACAGGAACAGGAGAGCCCCATTAATCCCCTCTTCGACTCTGATACTCAGGAAGAGTAGGAGGCCATTCGGCCCCTCGAGGTTGTAATACGGAACAGGAGGAGGCCTATTCAACCCCACAGGCCTTTTACACAGAAACAGGAGGACCCCATTCAGCCCCTCCTGATGTCTGTCACTAAGAAAGAGGAGGAGGCCCATTCAGCCCATCGTGTCTGTTACACAGGAACAGGAGGCCCATTCAGCCCCTCGTGTCTGTTGCACAGGAACTGGAGGAGGCCCATTCAGCCCTTTGAGCCTGTTACACAGGAACAGGAGGAGGCCCATTCAGCTCTTCGAGCCTGTTACACAGGAACAGGAGGAGGCCCATTCAGCCCCTCGAGACTGTTACACAGGAACAGGAGGAGGCCCATTCAGCTCCTCGAGTCTGTTACTGAGGAACAGGAGGAGACCCATTCAGCCCCTCGAGCCTGTTACACAGGAACAGGAGGAGGCCCTTTCGATTCTGTTACACAGGAACAGGAGGGCCTTTCAGCTGTTCGATACTGTTGCACAGCAACTGTAGGCCCATACACCCCTCCTCGAACCTGATATACAGGAACAGCAGGAGGCGCATTCTGTCTCTCGGTGAATCTGTTCCACAGGAACAGGAGGAGGCCCTATCAGCCCCTCACCTCGATTCTGTTACACAGGATCAGGAGGAGGCGCATTCAGCCCCTCGACTCTGTTAAACAGGATCAGGAGGAGGCCCAGTCAGCCCCTCGAGCCTGTTACACAGGAACAGGAGGCCCATTTAGGCCCTTAAGCCTGGTACACAGGAACAGGAGGAGGCCCATTCAGCCCCTTAAGCCTGGTACACATGAACAGGAGGGGCCCATTCAGCCCCTTAAGCCTGGTACACAGGAACAGGAAGAGGCCCATTCAGCCCCTCGAGCCTGTTGCACAGGAACTGGAGGAGGCCCATTCAGCCCATCGAGCCTGTTACACAGGAACAGGAGGAGGCCCATTCAGCTCCTCGAGCCTGTTACACAGGAGCAGGAGGAGGCCCATTCAGCCCCTCGAGCCTGTTACTCAGGAACAAGAGGAGGCCCATTCAGCTCTTCGAGCCTGTTACACAGGAGCAGGAGGAGGCCCATTCAGCCCCTCGAGCCTGTTACACAGGAACAGGAGGAGGCCCATTCAGCTCCTCGCGTCTGTTACTGAGGAACAGGAGGAGACCCATTCAGCCCCCTCGAGCCTGTTACACAGGAAAAGGAGGAGGCCATCAGCCCCTCACCTTCAATTTCTGTTACACAGGAACAGGAGGAGGCCCATTCAGCCCCTCGAACCTGTTACACAGGAACAGGAGGAGGCCCCATTCAGCCCCTCGAGCCTGTTACACAGGAACAGGAGGAGGCCCATATCAGCCCCTCGAGCCTGTTACACAGGAACAGGAGAAGGCACATTCAGCCCCTCGAGTCTGTTACACAGAAGCAGAAAGATAGCCATTCAGCCCATCGTGTCTGCTGAGGAACAGGAGGGCGCCCATTGAGACCCTCCTCGAGTCTGATGCAGAGGAAGAGGATGAGGTTCATTCAGCCCCTCGAGTCCGTTCCACAGGAACAGAGGAGGCCATTCAGCCCCTCGGCCTGTTACACAGGAACAGAAGGAGACCCATTCAACCCCTCGTCGAGTCTGTTACACAGGAACAGGAGGAGGCCCATTCAGCCCCTCGAGCCTGTTACAGAGGAACAGGGGGAGGCCCAATCAGCCCCTCGAGTCTGTTACAGAGGAACAGGAGGAGACCCATTCAGCCCCTCCTCGAGCCTGTTACACAGGAACAGGAGGAGGCCCATTCAGCCCCACGACCCTGTTACACAGGAACAGGAGGCCCAGTCAGCCCCTCGAACCTGTTACACAGGAACAGGAGGAGGCCCATTCAGCCCCTCGAGCCTGTTACACAAGAACAGGAGGCCCAGTCAGCCCCTCGAACCTGTTACACAGGAACAGGAGGAGGCCCATTCAGCCCCTCGAGCCTGCTACAGAGGAACAGGAGGAGGCCCATTCCGCCCCTCGAGCCTGTTACACAGGAACAGGAGGAGGCCCATTCAGCCCCTCGAGCCTGTTACACAGGAACAGGAGGAGGCCCAGTCAGCCCCTCGAGCCTGTTACACAGGAACAGGAGGAGGCCCAGTCAGCCCCTCGAACCTGTTACACAGGAACAGGACGCCCATTCAGCCCCTCGAGCCTGTTACAGAGGAACAGGAGGAGGCCCATTCAGCCCCTCGTGTCTGTTCCACAGGAACAGGAGGAGCCCATTCAGCCCCTCGACCCTGTTACTCAGGAACAGGAGAAGGCACATTCAGCCCCTCGAGTCTGTTACACAGAAGCAGAAAGATAGCCATTCAGCCCATCGTGTCTGCTAAGGAACAGGAGGGCGCCATTGAGACCCTCCTCGAGTCTGATGCAGAGGAAGAGGATGAGGTTCATTCAACCCCTCGAGTCCGTTCCACAGGAACATGAGGAGGCCATTCAGCCCCTCCGGCCTGTTACACAGGAACAGGAGGAGAACCATTCAACCCCTCGTCGAGTCTGTTACACAGGAACAGGAGGAGGCCCAATCAGCCCCTCGAGCATGTTACACAGAACAGGAGGCCCATTCAGCCCCTCGAGCCTCTTACTCAGGAACAGGAGGAGGCCCAATCAGCCCCTCGAGTCTGTTACAGAGGAACAGGAGGAGACCCATTCAGCCCCTCCTCGAGCCTGTTACACAGGAACAGGAGGAGCCCATTCAGCCCCTCGACCCTGTTAGGAACAGGAGTAGGCCCATTCAGCCCCTCGACCCTGTTACTCAGGAACAGGAGGATGCCCATTCAGCCCCTCGAGTCTGTTACACAGGAACAGGAGGAGGCCCATTCAGCCCCTCGAGTCTGTTACACAGGAACAGGAGGCCCATTCAGCCCCTTGAGCCTGTTACACAGGAACTGGTAGAGGCCCATTCAGCCCCTTGAGCCTGTTACACAGGAACAGGAGGAGGCCCATTCAGCCCCTCGAGCCTGTTACACAGGAACAGGAGGAGGCCCATTCAGCCCCTCACCTCGATTCTGTTACACAGGAACAGGAGGAGGCCCATTCAGCCCCTCAACTCTTTTAAACAGGATCAGGAGGAGGCCCAGTCAGCCCCTCAAACCTGTTACACAGGAACAGGACGCCCATTCAGCCCCTCGAGCCTGTTACAGAGGAACAGGAAAAGGCACATTCAGCCCCTCGAGTCTGTTACACAGAAGCAGAAAGATAGCCATTCAGCCCATCGAGTCTGCTAAGGAACAGGAGGGCGCCCATTGAGACCCTCCTCGAGTCTGATGCAGAGGAAGAGGATGAGGTTCATTCAGCCCCTCGAGTACGTTCCACAGGAACATGAGGAGGCCCATTCAGCCCCTCGAGTCCGTTCCACAGGAACATGAGGAGGCCATTCAGCCCCTCCGGCCTGTTACACAGGAACAGGAGGAGACCCATTCAGCCCCTCGAGTCTGTTACTCAGGAACAGGAGGAGGCCCATTCAGCTCTTCGAGCCTGTTACACAGGAACAGGAGACCCATTCAGCCCCTCGTGTCTGTTACACAGGAACAGGAGGAGGCCCATTCAGCCCCTCGAGACTGTTACACAGGAACAGGAGTGGCCCATTCAGCTCCTCGAGTCTGTTACTGAGGATGAGGTTCATTCAGCCCCTCGAGTCCGTTCCACAGGAACATGAGGAGGCCCATTCAGCCCCTCGAGCCTGTTCACAGGAACAGGAGGAGGCCCATCAGCCCCTCCTCGAGCCTGTTACACAGGAACAGGAGGAGGCCCAATCAGCCCCTCAACTCTTTTAAACAGGATCAGGAGGAGGCCCAGTCAGCCCCTCGACCCTGTTAGGAACAGGAGGAGGCCCATTCAGCCCCTCGACCCTGTTACTCAGGAACAGGAGGATGCCCATTCAGCCCCTTTAGCCTGTTACACAGGAACTGGTAGAGGCCCATTCAGCCCCTTGAGCCTGTTACACAGGAACAGGAGGAGGCCCAATCAGCCCCTCAACTCTTTTAAACAGGATCAGGAGGAGGCCCAGTCAGCCCCTTAAACCTGTTACACAGGAACAGGAGAAGGCCCATTCAGCCACCCGAGCATGTTACACAGAAGCAGAAAGATAGCCATTCAGCCCATCGTGTCTGCTAAGGAACAGGAGGGCGCCCATTGAGACCCTCCTCGAGTCTGATGCAGAGGAAGAGGATGAGGTTCATTCAGCCCCTCGAGTCCGTTCCACAGGAACATGAGGAGACCATTCAGCCCTTCCGGCCTGTTACACAGGAACAGGAGGAGACCCATTCAACCCCTCGTCGAGTCTGTTACACAGGAACAGGAGGAGGCCCAGTCAGCCCCTCGAGCCTGTTACACAGGAACAGGAGGAGGCCCATTCAGCCCCTTAAGCCTGTTACACAGGAACAGGAGGAGGCCCATTCAGCCCCTCGAGCCTGTTACACAGGAACAGGAGGAGGCCCATTCAGCCCCTCGAGCCTGTTACACAGGAACAGGAGGAGGCCCATTCAGCCCCTCGAGCCTGTTACACAGGAAACAGGAGGAGGCCCATTCAGCCCCTCGAGCCTGTTACACAGGAACAGGAGGAGAACCATTCAGCCCCTTGAGCCTTTTACACAGGTACAGGAGGCCCATTTAGCCCCATTAGTCTGTTACCCAGGGACATGAAAAGAGCCATTCAGCCCCTTGAGCCCGTTGCACAGAAACAGGAGGATGCCCTTTCAGCCCCAAGAGTCAGTTACGCAGGAACGAGAGGAATCCCATTCAGCCATTCCTCAAGACTGTTACACAGGAACAGGAGGCCCATTCAGCCCCTTAAGCCTGTTACACAGGAACAGGAGGAGGCCCATTCAGCCCCTCGAGCCTGTTACACAAGAACAGGAGGCCCATTCAGCCCCTCGTGTCTGTTACACAGGAACAGGAGGAGGCCCATTCGGCTCCTCGAGCCTGTTACACAGGAACAGGAGGAGGCCCATTCGGCCCCTCGAGCCTGTTACACAGGAACAGGAGAGCCCCATTAATCCCCTCTTCGACTCTGATACTCAGGAAGAGTAGGAGGCCATTCGGCCCCTCGAGGTTGTAATACAGAACAGGAGGAGGCCTATTCAACCCCACAGGCCTTTTACACAGAAACAGGAGGACCCCATTCAGCGCCTCCTGATGTCTGTCACTAAGAAAGAGGAGGAGGCCCATTCAGCCCATCGTGTCTGTTACACAGGAACAGGAGGCCCATTCAGCCCCTCGTGTCTGTTACACAGGAACAGGAGGCCCATTCAGCCCCTCGAGCCTGTTACACAGGAACAGGAGGAGGCCCCATTCAGCCCCTCGTGTCTGTCACACAGGAACAGGAGGAGGCCCATTCAGCCCCTCGAGCCTGTTACACAGGAACAGGAGGAGGCCCATTCAGCCCCTCCAGCCTGTTACACAGGAACAGGAGGAGGCCCATTCAGCCCCTCGAGCCTGTTACACAGGACCAGGAGGAGGCCCATTCAGCCCCTCGAGCCTCTTACACAGGAACAGGAGGAGGCCTATTCAGCCCCTCGAGCCTATTACACAGGAACAGGATGTGGCCCATTCAGCCCCTCGTGTCTGTTACACAGGAACAGGAGGGGTCCATTCAGCCCCTCGAGCCTGTTACACAAGAACAGGAGGTCCATTCAGCCCCTCGAGTCTGTTAAATAGGAACAGAAGATTTCCCATTCAGCCCCTCGAGCCTGTTACACAGGAACAGAAAGATAGCCATTCAGCCCATCGTGTCTGTTACACAGGAACAGGAAGCTGCCCTTTCAGCCCCTCTAGCCCATTACACAGGAACAGGAGGAGGCACATTCAGCCCCTCGAGCCTGTTACACAGGAACAGGAGGAGGCCCATTCAGCCCCTCGAGTCTGTTGCACAGGAACAGGAAGCTGCCCATTCAGCCCTTCTAGCCTGTTACACAGGAACAGGAGGATGCCCATTCAGCCCCTCGAGTCTGTTACACAGGAACAGGAGGAGGCCCATTCAGCCCCTCGAGCCTGTTACACAGGAACAGGAGGATGCCCATTCAGCCCCTCTAGCTCATTACACAGGAACAGGAGGAGGCCCATTCAGCCCCTCGATCCTGTTACACAGAACAGGAGGAGGCCCATTCAGCCCCTCGAGCCTGTTACACAGGAACAGGAGGAGGCCCATTCAGCCCCTCGAGCCTGTTGCACAGGAACAGGAGGCCCATCCAGCCCCTCGAATCTGTTAAATAGGAACAGAAGATTTCCCATTCAGCCCCTCCAGCCTGTTACACAGAACAGGAGGAGACCCATTCAGCCCCTCGAGTCTGTTACACAGGAACAGGAGGAGGCCCATTCAGCCCCTCTAGCCCATTACACAGGAACAGGAGGTGGCCCATTCAGCCCCTCGAGCCTGTTACACAGGAACAGGAGGAGGCCCATTCAGCCCCTCGAGCCTGTTATACAGGAACGGGAGGAGGCCCATTCAGCCCCTCGAGCCTGTTCCACCGGAACAGGAGGCCCATCCAGCCCCTCGAATATGTTAAATAGGAACAGAAGATTTCCCATTCAGCCCCTCGAGTCTGTTACACAGGAACAGGAGGAGGCCCATTCAGCCCCTCTAGCCTGTTACACAGGAACAGGAGGAGGCCCATTCAGCCCCTCGAGCCTGTTACACATGAACAGGAGGAGGCCATTCAGCCCCTCGAGCCTGTTACACAGGAACAGGAGGAGGCCCATACAGCCCCTCGAGCCTGTTGCACAGGAACAGGGGGAGGCCTATTCAGCCCTCGAGTCTGTTACACAGGAACA
The DNA here is from genome assembly GCF_902713615.1 of Scyliorhinus canicula. Lineage (NCBI taxonomy): Eukaryota > Metazoa > Chordata > Chondrichthyes > Carcharhiniformes > Scyliorhinidae > Scyliorhinus > Scyliorhinus canicula. The sequence continues at coordinate 22,828 of NW_024055569.1, read as the reverse complement.
GGAGGAGGCCCATTCAGCCCTAAGCTGTTACACAGGAACAGGGAGGAGGCCCATTCAGCCCTCGAGTCTGTTACACAGGAACAGGAGGAGGCCCATTCAGCCCCTCGAGCCTGTTACACAGGAAACAGGAGGAGGCCCATCAGCCCCTCGAGCCTGTTACACAGGAACAGGAGGAGGCCATTCAGCCCCTCGAGCCTGTTACACAGGAACAGGAGGCGGCCCATTCAGCCCATCGAGCCTGTTACACAGGAACAGGAGGAGGCCCATTCAGCCCCTCGAGCCTGTTACACAGGAACAGGAGGAGACCCATTCAGCCCCTTGAGCCTGTCACACAGGAACAGGAGGCCCATTTAGCCCCATTAGTCTGTTACCCAGGGACATGAAAAGAGCCATTCAGCCCCTTGAGCCCGTTGCACAGAACCAGGAGGATGCCCTTTCAGCCCCAATAGTCAGTTACGCAGGAACGAGAGGAATCCCATTCAGCCATTCCTCAAGACTGTTACACAGGAACAGGAGGCCCATTCAGCCCCTTAAGCCTGTTACACAGGATTCAGGAGGAGGGCCCATTCAGCCCCTCGAGCCTGTTACACAAGAACAGGAGGCCCATTCAGCCCCTTGTGTCTGTTACACAGGAACAGGAGGAGGCCCATTCGGCTCCTCGAGCTGTTACACAGGAAACAGGAGGAGGCCCATTCGCCCCTCGAGCCTCTTACACAGGAACAGGAGAGCCCCATTAATCCCCTCTTCGACTCTGATACTCAGGAAGAGTAGGAGGCCATTCGGCCCCTCGAGGTTGTAATACGGAACAGGAGGAGGCCTATTCAACCCCACAGGCCTTTTACACAGAAACAGGAGGACCCCATTCAGCCCCTCCTGATGTCTGTCACTAAGAAAGAGGAGGAGGCCCATTCAGCCCATCGTGTCTGTTACACAGGAACAGGAGGCCCATTCAGCCCCTCGTGTCTGTCACACAGGAACAGGAGGAGGCCCATTCAGCCCCTCGAGCCTGTTACACAGGAACAGGAGGAGGCCCATTCAGCCCCTCAAGCCTGTTACACAGGAACAGGAGGAGGCCCATTCAGCCCCTCGAGCCTGTTACACAGGAACAGGAGGAGGCCCATTCAGCCCCTCTAGCCTGTTACACAGGAACAGGAGGGCCTTTCAGCTGTTCGATACTGTTGCACAGCAACTGTAGGCCCATACAGCCCCTCCTCGAACCTGATATACAGGAACAGCAGGAGGCGCATTCTGTCTCTCGGTGAATCTGTTCCACAGGAACAGGAGGAGGCCCTATCAGCCCCTCACCTCAATTCTGTTACACAGGAACAGGAGGAGGCGCATTCAGCCCCTCGACTCTGTTAAACAGGATCAGGAGGAGGCCCAGTCAGCCCCTCGAACCTGTTACACAGGAACAGGAGGCCCATTTAGGCCCTTAAGCCTGGTACACAGGAACAGGAGGAGGCCCATTCAGCCCCTTAAGCCTGGTACACAGGAACAGGAGGGGCCCATTCAGCCCCTTAAGCCTGGTACACAGGAACAGGAAGAGGCCCATTCAGCCCCTCGAGCCTGTTGCACAGGAACTGGAGGAGGCCCATTCAGCCCATCGAGCCTGTTACACAGGAACAGGAGGAGGCCCATTCAGCTCCTCGAGCCTGTTACACAGGAGCAGGAGGAGGCCCATTCAGCCCCTCGAGCCTGTTACACAGGAACAGGAGGAGGCCCATTCAGCCCCTCCAGCCTGTTACACAGGAACAGGAGGAGGCCCAGTCAGCCCCTCGAGCCTGTTACACAGGAACAGGAGGAGGCCCATTCAGCCCCTCGAGCCTGTTACACAGGAACAGGAGGAGGCCTATTCAGCCCCTCGAGCCTATTACACAGGAACAGGATGTGGCCCATTCAGCCCCTCGTGTCTGTTACACAGGAACAGGAGGGGTCCATTCAGCCCCTCGAGCCTGTTACACAAGAACAGGAAAAGTCCATTCAGCCCCTCGAGTCTGTTAAATAGGAACAGAAGATTTCCCATTCAGCCCCTCGAGCCTGTTACACAGGAACAGAAAGATAGCCATTCAGCCCCTCGAGTCTGTTACACAGGAACAGGAAGCTGCCCATTCAGCCCCTCTAGCCCATTACACAGGAACAGGAGGAGGTCAATTCAGCCCCTCGAGCCTGTTACACAGGAACAGGAGGAGGCCCATTCAGCCCCTCGAGTCTGTTGCACAGGAACAGGAAGCTGCCCATTCAGCCCTTCTAGCCTGTTACACAGGAACAGGAGGATGCCCATTCAGCCCCTCGAGTCTGTTACACAGGAACAGGAGGCGGCCCATTCAGCCCCTTGAGCCTGTTACGCAGGAACAGGAGGATGCCCATTCAGCCCCAGTAGCTCATTACACAGGAACAGGAGGAGGCCCATTCAGCCCCTCGATCCTGTTACACAGAACAGGAGGAGGCCCATTCAGCCCCTCGAGCCTGTTACACAGGAACAGGAGGAGGCCCATTCAGCCCCTCGAGCCTGTTGCACAGGAACAGGAGGCCCATCCAGCCCCTCGAATCTGTTAAATAGGAACAGAAGATTTCCCATTCAGCCCCTCCAGCCTGTTACACAGAACAGGAGGAGACCCATTCAGCCCCTCGAGTCTGTTACACAGGAACAGGAGGAGGCCCATTCAGCCCCTCTAGCCCATTACACAGGAACAGGAGGTGGCCCATTCAGCCCCTCGAGCCTGTTACACAGGAACAGGAGGAGGCCCATTCAGCCCCTCGAGCCTGTTATAAAGGAACTGGAGAAGGCCCATTCAGCCCCTCGAGCCTGTTCCACCGGAACAGGAGGCCCATCCAGCCCCTCGAATATGTTAAATAGGAACAGAAGATTTCCCATTCAGCCCCTCGAGTCTGTTACACAGGAACAGGAGGAGGCCCATTCAGCCCCTCTAGCCTGTTACACAGGAACAGGAGGAGGCCCATTCAGCCCCTCGAGCCTGTTACACATGAACAGGAGGAGGCCCATTCAGCCCCTCGAGCCTGTTACACATGAACAGGAGGAGGCCCATACAGCCCCTCGAGCCTGTTGCACAGGAACAGGGGGAGGCCTATTCAGCCCCTCGAGTCTGTTACACAGGAACAGGAGGAGGCCCATTCAGCCCTTAAGCCTGTTACACAGGAACAGGAGGAGGCCCATTCAGCCCCTCGAGTCTGTTACACAGGAACAGGAGGAGGCCCATTCAGCCCCTCGAGCCTGTTACACAGGAACAGGAGGAGGCCCATTCAGCCCCTCGAGCCTGTTACACAGGAACGGGGGAGGCCCATTCAGCCCCTCGAGCCTGTTACACAGGAACAGGAGGAGGCCCATTCAGCCCCTCTAGCCTGTTACACAGAAGCAGAAAGATAGCCATTCAGCCCCTCGAGCCTGTTACACAGGAACAGGAGGAGACCCATTCAGCCCCTTGAGCCTGTTACACAGGAACAGGAGGCCCATTTAGCCCCATTAGTCTGTTACCCAGGGACATGAAAAGAGCCATTCAGCCCCTTGAGCCCGTTGCACAGAAACAGGAGGATGCCCTTTCAGCCCCAATAGTCAGTTACGCAGGAACGAGAGGAATCCCATTCAGCCATTCCTCAAGACTGTTACACAGGAACAGGAGGCCCATTCAGCCCCTTAAGCCTGTTACACAGGATCAGGAGGAGGCCCATTCAGCCCCTCGAGCCTGTTACACAAGAACAGGAGGCCCATTCAGCCCCTTGTGTCTGTTACACAGGAACAGGAGGAGGCCCATTCGGCTCCTCGAGCCTGTTACACAGGAACAGGAGGAGGCCCATTCGGCCCCTCGAGCCTCTTACACAGGAACAGGAGAGCCCCATTAATCCCCTCTTCGACTCTGATACTCAGGAAGAGTAGGAGGCCATTCGGCCCCTCGAGGTTGTAATACGGAACAGGAGGAGGCCTATTCAACCCCACAGGCCTTTTACACAGAAACAGGAGGACCCCATTCAGCCCCTCCTGATGTCTGTCACTAAGAAGAGGAGGAGGCCCATTCAGCCCATCGTGTCTGTTACACAGGAACAGGAGGCCCATTCAGCCCCTCGTGTCTGTCACACAGGAACAGGAGGAGGCCCATTCAGCCCCTCGAGCCTGTTACACAGGAACAGGAGGAGGCCCATTCAGCCCCTCAAGCCTGTTACACAGGAACAGGAGGAGGCCCATTCAGCCCCTCGAGCCTGTTACACAGGAACAGGAGGAGGCCCATTCAGCCCCTCTAGCCTGTTACACAGGAACAGGAGGGCCTTTCAGCTGTTCGATACTGTTGCACAGCAACTGTAGGCCCATACAGCCCCTCCTCGAACCTGATATACAGGAACAGCAGGAGGCGCATTCTGTCTCTCGGTGAATCTGTTCCACAGGAACAGGAGGAGGCCCTATCAGCCCCTCACCTCAATTCTGTTACACAGGAACAGGAGGAGGCGCATTCAGCCCCTCGACTCTGTTAAACAGGATCAGGAGGAGGCCCAGTCAGCCCCTCGAACCTGTTACACAGGAACAGGAGGCCCATTTAGGCCCTTAAGCCTGGTACACAGGAACAGGAGGAGGCCCATTCAGCCCCTTAAGCCTGGTACACAGGAACAGGAGGGGCCCATTCAGCCCCTTAAGCCTGGTACACAGGAACAGGAAGAGGCCCATTCAGCCCCTCGAGCCTGTTGCACAGGAACTGGAGGAGGCCCATTCAGCCCTTCGAGCCTGTTACACAGGAACAGGAGGAGGCCCATTCAGCTCTTCGAGCCTGTTACACAGGAACAGGAGGAGGCCCATTCAGCCCCTCGAGACTGTTACACAGGAACAGGAGGAGGCCCATTCAGCCCCTCGAGACTGTTACACAGGAACAGGAGGAGGCCTATTCAGCCCCTCGAGACTGTTACACAGGAACAGGAGGGAGCCCATTCAGCCCCTCGAGTCTGTTACACAGGAACAGGAGGAGGCCCATTCAGCCCCTCGAGACTGTTACACAGGAACAGGAGGAGGCCCATTCAGCCCCTCGAGACTGTTACACAGGAACAGGAGGAGGCCCATTCAGCCCCTCGAGTCTGTTACACAGGAACAGGAGGATGCCCATTCAGCTTCTTGAGTCTGTTACTCAGGAACAGGAGGAGGCCCATTCAGCCCCTCGAGCCTGTTACTCAGGAACAGTAGTGCCATTCAGCCCCTCCAGTCTTTTACTCAGGAACAGGAGGATGCCCATTCAGCCCCTCCTCGAGTCTGTTACACAGGAACAGGAAGAGGCCCATTCAGCCCCTCGAACCTGTTTACAGAGGAACTGGTAGTGGCCCATTCAGCCCCTCGAGCCTGTTACACAGGAACTGGTAGTGGCCCATTCAGCCTTTCGAGCCTTTTACATCGAAACGAAGGAGGATCATTCAGACCCTTGAGCTTGTAACACTGAACTGGAGGAGGCCTATTCAAACCATCGGGGTTTTTACACTGGAACATGAGTGAGGCCCATTCAGCCCCTCGAGCCTGTTACACAGGAACATGAGGAGGCCCATTCAGCCCCTCGAGCCTGTTACACAGGAACAGGAGGAGGCCCATTCAGCCCCTCGAGCCTGTTACACAGGAACAGGAGGAGGCCCATTCAGCCCCTCGAGTCTGTTACACAGGAACAGGAGGCGGCTCATTCAGCCCCTCGAGCCTGTTACACAGGAACAGGAGGGAGCCCATTCAGCCCTCGAGCCTGTTACACAGGAACAGGAGGGAGCCCATTCAGCCCCTCGAGCCTGTTACACAGGAACAGGAGGAGCCCATTCAGCCCCTCGAGTCTGTTACACAGGAACAGGAGGGAGCCCATTCAGCCCCTCGAGTCTGTTACACAGGAACAGGAGGAGGCCCATTCAGCCCCTCGAGTCTGTTACACAGGAACAGGAGGAGGCCCAATCAGCCCCTCGAGTCTGTTACACAGGAACAGGAGGAGGCCCATTCAGCCCCTCGAGCATGTTACACAGGGACAGGAGGCCCATTCAGCCTCTTGAGTCTGTTACTCAGGAACAGGAGGAGGCACATTCGGCCCCTCGACCCTGTTACTCAGGAACAGGAGTGCCATTCAGCCCCTCGACCCTGTTACTCAGGAACAGTAGTGCCATTCAGCCCCTCCAGTCTTTTACTCAGGAGCAGGAGGATGCCCATTCAGCCCCTCCTCGAGTCTGTTACACAGGAACAGGAAGAGGCCCATTCAGCCCCTCGAACCTGTTACAGAGGAACTGGTAGAGACCCATTCAGCCCCTCGAGCCTGTTACACAGGAACTGGTAGAGGCCCATTCAGCCTTTCGAGCCTTTTACATCGAAACAGAAGGAGGATCATTCAGACCCTTGAGCTTGTAACACTGAACTGGAGGAGGCTATTCAAACCATCGGGGTTTTTACACTGGAACATGAGGAGGCCCATTCAGCCCCTCGAGCCTGTTGCACAGGAACAGGAGGAGGCCCATTCAGCCCCTCGAGCCTGTTGCACAGGAACTGGAGGACGGCCATTCAGCCCCTCGAGTCTGTTATTCAGGAACAGGAGGAGGCCCATTCAGCCCCTCGAGCCTGTTACACAGGAACAGGAGGTGGCTCATTCAGCCCCTCGACCCTGTTACTCAGGAACAGTAGTGCCATTCAGCCCCTCCAGTCTTTTACTCAGGAACAGGAGGATGCCCATTCAGCCCCTCCTCGAGTCTGTTACACAGGAACAGGAAGAGGCCCATTCAGCCCCTCGAGCCTGTTACAGAGGAACTGGTAGAGACCCATTCAGCCCCTCGAGCCTGTTACAGAGGAACTGGTAGTGGCCCATTCAGCCTTTCGAGCCTTTTACATCGAAACAGAAGGAGGATCATTCAGACCCTTGAGCTTGTAACACTGAACTGGAGGAGGCCTATTCAAACCATCGGGGTTTTTACACTGGAACATGAGGAGGCCCATTCAGCCCTTCGAGACTGTTACACAGGAACAGGAGGAGGCCCATTCAGCCCCTCGAGACTGTTACACAGGAACAGGAGGGAGCCCATTCAGCCCCTCGAGACTGTTGCACAGGAACAGGAGGAGGCCCATTCAGCCCCTCGAGACTGTTACACAGGAACAGGAGGAGGCCCATTCAGCCCCTCGAGTCTGTTACACAGGAACAGGAGGAGCCCATTCAGCCCCTCGAGTCTGTTACACAGGAACAGGAGGAGGCCCATTCAGCCCCTCGAGTCTGTTACACAGGAACAGGAGGAGGCCCAATCAGCCCCTCGAGTCTGTTACACAGGAACAGGAGGAGGCCCATTCAGCCCCTCGAGCATGTTACACAGGGACAGGAGGCCCATTCAGCCTCTTGAGTCTGTTACTCAGGAACAGGAGGAGGCACATTCGGCCCCTCGACCCTGTTACTCAGGAACAGGAGTGCCATTCAGCCCCTCGACCCTGTTACTCAGGAACAGTAGTGCCATTCAGCCCCTCCAGTCTTTTACTCAGGAACAGGAGGATGCCCATTCAGCCCCTCCTCGAGTCTGTTACACAGGAACAGGAAGAGGCCCATTCAGCCCCTCGAACCTGTTACAGAGGAACTGGTAGAGACCCATTCAGCCCCTCGAGCCTGTTACACAGGAACTGGTAGAGGCCCATTCAGCCTTTCGAGCCTTTTACATCGAAACAGAAGGAGGATCATTCAGACCCTTGAGCTTGTAACACTGAACTGGAGGAGGCCTATTCAAACCATCGGGGTTTTTACACTGGAACATGAGGAGGCCCATTCAGCCCCTCGAGCCTGTTGCACAGGAACAGGAGGAGGCCCATTCAGCCCCTCGAGCCTGTTGCACAGGAACTGGAGGACGGCCATTCAGCCCCTCGAGTCTGTTACACAGGAACAGGAGGAGGCCCATTCAACCGCTAAAGCCTGTTTCACAGGAACAGGAAGATGGGGCCTGACGGTAGCATGGGGGGGTCTCACGGTAGCATGGTGGTTAGCATCAATGCTTCACAGCTCCAGGGTCCCAGGTTCAATTCCCGGCTGGGTCACTGTCTGTGTGGAGTCTGCACGTTCTCCCCGTGTGTGGGTGGGTTTCCTCCGGGTGCTCCGGTTTCCTCCCACAGTCCAAAGATGTGCGGGTTAGGTGGATTGGCCATGATAAATTGCCTGTAGTGTAAGGTTAATGGGGGGATTGTTGGGTTACCGGTATAGGGTGGATACGTGGGTTTAAGTAGGGTGATCATTGCTCGGCACAACATCAAGGGCCGAAGGGCCTGTTCTGTGCTGTACTGTTCTATGTTCTATGGCCCTCGAGTCTGGTGCACAGGAACAGGAGGAGGCCCATTCAGCCCCTCGAACCTTTTACTCGGGAATAGGAAGAGAGCCATTCAGCCCCTCGATTCAGTTACACAGGAACAAGAGGAATCCCATTCAGCCATTCCTCGAGCCACGTACACAAGAACAGGAGGAGGTCCATTCAGCCCCTCGAGCCTGTAAGACTGCAACAGGACGAAGCCCATTCCCAGAACCCTTCTCGTGCCAGTTACACAGGAACAGGAGGAGGCCCATTCAGCCCCTCGAGCCTGTTACACAGGAACAGGAGGAGGCCCATTCAGCCCCTCGTGTCTGTTACACAGGAACAGGAGGCTCATTCAGCCCCTCCTCGAGTCTGTTACACAGGAACAGGAGGAGGCCCATTCAGCCCCTCGAGCCTGTTACACAGGAACAGGAGGAGGCCCATTCAGCCCCTCAAGCCTGTTACACTGGAACAGGAGGGGCCTATTCAGCCCCTAGAGCCTGTTACACAGGAACAGGAGGAGGCCCATTCAGCCCCTCGAGCCTGTTATACAGGAACAAGAGGAGGCCCATTCAGCCCCTCGAGCCTGTAACACAGGAACAGGAGGAGGCCCATTCAGCCCCTCGAGCCTGTTACACAGGAACAAGAGGAGGCCCATTCAGCCCCTCGAGCCTGTTACACAGGAGCTGGAGGAGGCCCATTGAGCCACTCGAGCCTGTTACACAGGAACAGGAGGAGGCCCATTCAGCCCCTCGAGCCTGTTACACAGGAACAGGAAGGCGCCCATTCAGCCCCTTGAGCCTGTTACATAGGAATAGAAGCCCATTCAGCCCATCGAGCCTGTTACACATGCACATGGAGGTCCCATTCGGCCCTTCGAGTCTGTTACACAGGAACAGGAGGAGACCCATTCAGCCCCTCGAGCCTGTTACACAAGAACAGGAGGAGGCCATTCAGCCCATCGAGTCTGTTACACATGCACATGGAGGTCCCATTCGGCCCCTCGAGTCTGTTACACAGGAACAGGAGGAGACCCATTCAGTCCCTCGAGCCTGTTACACAGGAACAAGAGGCCCATTCAGCCCCTCAAGCCTGTTACACAGGAACAGGAGGCCCATTCAGCCCCTCCTCGAGTCTGTTACACAGGAACAGGAAGGCGCCCATTCAGCCCCTTGAGCCTGTTACATAGGAATAGAAGCCCATTCAGCCCATCGAGTCTGTTACACATGCACATGGAGGTCCCATTCGGCCCCTCGAGTCTGTTACACAGGAACAAGAGGAGGCCCATTCAGCCCCTCTAGCCTGTTACACAGGAACAGGAGGAGGCCCATTCAGCCCCTCAAGCCTGTTACACAGGAACAGGAGGCCCATTCAGCCCCTCGAGCCTGTTACACAGGAACAGGAGGCCCATTCAGCTCCTCGAGCCTGTTACACAGGAACAGGAAGGCGCCCATTCAGCCCCTTGAGCCTGTTACATAGGAATAGAAGCCCATTCAGCCCATTGAGCCTGTTACACATGCACATGGAGGTCCCATTCGGCCCCTCGAGTCTGTTACACAGCAACAGGAGGAGACCCATTCAGCCCCTCGAGCCTGTTACACAAGAACAGGAGGAGGCCATTCAGCCCATCGTGTCTGTTACACATGCACATGGAGCTCCCATTCGGCCCCTCGAATCTGTTACACAGGAACAGGAGGAGACCCATTCAGCCCCTCGAGCCTGTTACACAGGAACAGGAGGAGGCCCATTCAGCCCCTCAAGCCTGTTACACACGAACAAGAGGCCCATTCAGCCCCTCAAGCCTGTTACACAGGAACAGGAGGCCCATTCAGCCCCTCCTCGAGTCTGTTACACAGGAACAGGAAGGCGCCCATTCAGCCCCTTGAGCCTGTTACATAGGAATAGAAGCCCATTCAGCCCATCGAGTCTGTTACACATGCACATGGAGGTCCCATTCGGCCCCTCGAGTCTGTTACACAGGAACAGGAGGGGACCCATTCAGCCCCTCGAGCCTGTTACACAAGAACAGGAGGAGGCCATTCAGCCCATCGAGTCTGTTACACATGCACATGGAGGTCCCATTCGGCCCCTCGAGTCTGTTACACAGGAACAGGAGGAGACCCATTCAGCCCCTCGAGCCTGTTACACAAGAACAGGAGGAGGCCATTCAGCCCCTCGAGCTTGCTACTCAGCTTGTCCTGTAAACATTAAAATAATTTACCAGAAAATCCTGGGAAATAAGGGGCGTTTTTTTCAGGCCTCGCAGCCTCCTGTTCTTTGGCAGCGGGAGGTGACGTACTGATTGGCGTGGGATTCTCTGCTCCAATCGCTGTCAGTGGGATTGTCAGGCCTCCCAGCCTCCTGTTCTTTGGCAGCGGGAGGTGGCGTACTGATTGGCGTGGGATTCTCTGCTCCAATCGCTGTCAGTGGGATTGTCAGGCCTCCCAGCCTCCTGTTCTTTGGCAGCGGGAGGTGGCGTACTGATTGGCGTGGGATTCTCTGCTCCAATCGCTGTCAGTGGGATTGTCAGGCCTCCCAGCCTCCTGTTCTTTGGCAGCGGGAGGTGGCATACTGATTGGCGTGGGATTCTCTGCTCCAATCGCTGTCAGTGGGATTGTCAGGCCTCCCAGCCTCCTGTTCTTTGGCAGCGGGAGGTGGCGTACTGATTGGCGTGGGATTCTCTGCTCCAATCGCTGTCAGTGGGATTGTCAGGCCTCCCAGCCTCCTGTTCTTTGGCAGCGGGAGGTGGCGTACTGATTGGCGTGGGATTCTCTGCTCCAATCGCTGTCAGTGGGATTGTCAGGCCTCCCAGCCTCCTGTTCTTTGGCAGCGGGAGGTGGCGTACTGATTGGCGTGGGATTCTCTGCTCCAATCGCTGTCAGTGGGATTGTCAGGCCTCGCAGCCTCCTGTTCTTTGGCAGCGGGAGGTGGCGTACTGATTGGCGTGGGATTCTCTGCTCCAATCGCTGTCAGTGGGATTGTCAGGCCTCCCAGCCTCCTGTTCTTTGGCAGCGGGAGGTGGCGTACTGATTGGCGTGGGATTCTCTGCTCCAATCGCTGTCAGTGGGATTGTCAGGCCTCCCAGCCTCCTGTTCTTTGGCAGCGGGAGATGGCGTACTGATTGGCGTGGGATTCTCTGCTCCAATCGCTGTCAGTGGGATTGTCAGGCCTCCCAGCCTCCTGTTCTTTGGCAGCGGGAGGTGGCGTACTGATTGGCGTGGGATTCTCTGCTCCAATTGCTGTCAGTGGGATTGTCAGGCCTCCCAGCCTCCTGTTCTTTGGCAGCGGGAGGTGGCGTACTGATTGGCGTGGGATTCTCTGCTCCAATCGCTGTCAGTGGGATTTCCCCTTGGAAGCACCTTTTCCCACCGGGAAGCTCGCTGACAGGGGTGCTCTGCCGGCAGAACCAGCCAATCCAACTCCAGCCAAATTCCCGTTCAAGTACACTGGTGCCAACAATTGTTTTCCCACTGGGATATGTAAATGCGCGTAGCTTTCTGTTCAACACTGTCCTTGTATCAATCCATGCCAATGTCACCCTCCCTCTCTCTCTGCCCAGCTCAGCCTTCTCCACTCTCTCTTTCCCAGTAGCTCTCTGTATCTCTTCATCATGAACAACTGTCACATCCTCCCCATCATCCAATTCCTGCAGTGCAGAAGGCCATTTGGCCCATTGAGACTGTACCGACTCTCTGAAAGAGCACCCTGTCTCACCCCACACCCATTAAGCACACCTAACCTATTGGACATTAGTGGGCAATTTAGCGTGTCCAATCCACCTAACCTAACCATCTTTGGTCTGCGGGAGGAAATGTGATCTCCCGGAGGAAATGGAGGCAGACACGGAGAGAATGTACAAACTTCACAGACACCCAGAACCAACAGAATCAAATCTGGGTGTCTGTCGCTGTGAGGCAGCAGGGCTAAATGCTGTACCACTGTGCCCTGGGGCTGATTTAGCTCACTGGGCTAAATCGCTGGCTTTTAAAGCAGACCAAGCAGTTTTGTGACCATGCATTTTGGAACAGAGTGACACTCACTGGACCCTGGTGGATATATTCACTCTGCTCTCCAGAAGATTTAAGTGTATTCTGGCTCCCGGAAACCTGACCAATCACAAGCAAATCGCACGAGAATTCAACAGATGCTGCAACAAAGCTAAACCTTTTGTTCTCCACAATGTAAAGCGACACCTTCACACACACCTCCTGCCAGCTGTGTAACAAACCGCCAATAATCTGACCTCTTTCTCTGTATATTTAACTGTCATTATCTGACATTGTTAGACACGGTATGCACCTGTGAGTGTTTCTCTCTGTCTCTGTCTGTGTCTGTGAATCTCTCTCTGTCTCTGTCTGTGCCTGTGAATGTCTCTGAAGGTGCGTGAACAAGGTGAGGACACTAAGACGTCTTACAACACTAGGTTAAAGTCCAACAGGTTTATTTCAAACACCAGCTTTGGGAGCGCTGCTCCTTCCTCAGTGAACGCCGGCATCTCCACATCAAGGTGAGGACAGAGGGGGCAGCAACAGCAAAGCAAGGCTCTGAGGCCAGCGGAAGCCCTGAGGTGACGAGCGAGCCTGCCGGGGTGAACAGCTGACGAGCAGCCAGGTGAATGGTTGAGTGGCAACTCAGTCTCCAGGGCTGAGGAGGACAGGCTAGCCAGCAATAAGGAGGCGTGATACGCCCAGCGCTGTGCCAAGATGAGCCATCTCCACCGTGCCTGTGAAGCATCGAGAGGAGCAGGTGAGTGGCTACTTGACCCAGCCAGGTGGATGTTAAAGGTCCTGTTAATGCTGTGTGTCGGCTCGTTCAAAATGTGGAAGAATTGATTCTGCCTTGTCAGCTGATTTGGCAAAGGACTCCTCCTATTGGAGGAAAGTGCTTATTTGTGTTGTTCCCAAAGCCAACCTGCCGTCTTCTTTTGCATTTCCTCTCAGAGGACGTGATAAGTCATCAGTGCCAAGTCTGAGAGCTAATTTCAGTGAATTTGCTGAGCTTGACATATAGCATTTGAAAAGTTATTAATGTTGTGGCTCAGGGAAGACTTCCTTTTTTAATAATCAATTTTAATGAGGTATTTTTGGCATCACAAACAGCAACAGTATAAAAACAATGTACAAAGAACAATAAACATAGTGCAATCTCCGACTCCCATTCCGCCAAGACCCGCATAATTCACCCCCTGTTCCACGCTATACTCGCCCCCCCCCCCCCCCCCTCCCCGCCGCTGACGATTCATTCTCCACAAATAAGTCAATGGATGGTTGGCACCTCCGGGCGAACCCTAACACTGACCGTCTCAAGGTGAACTTAATCTTGTCCAGGCCGAGAAAGCTGGCCGTGTCAGTTAACCAGGTCTCCGATTTCGGGGGCTTTGAGTCCCTCCAAGCTAGCAGTATCCGTCTCCGGGCTACCAGGGAAGTAAAGGCCAGAACATCTGCCTGTTTCTGCTCCTGGATTCCCGGCTCTTCCGACACCCCGAAAATAGCCACCTCTGGACTCAGCGCCACCCTTATTTCAAAACTCTGGGCATGACGTCCGCAAACCCCGTCCAATATCCCCTAAGTTTTGGACACGCTCAGAATATGTGGACATGGGTCGCCGGTCCTCCCGCATATTTTACACTCCTGTCCGCTACCAAAAAGAATCTACTCATCCGGGCCACTGCCACGTGGGCTCCGTGGGTCTACTCATCCGGGCCACTGCCACGTGGGCCCCGTGGGTCTCCTCATCCGGGCCACTGCCACGTGGGCCCAGTGGGTCTACCCATCCGGGCCACTGTCACGTGGGCCCAGTGGGTCTACTCATCCTGGCCACTGCCACGTGGGCCCAGTGGGTCTACTCATCCTGGCCACTGCCACGTGGGCCCAGTGGGTCTACCCATCCGGGCCACTGTCACGTGGGCTCCGTGGGTCTACCCATCCGGGCCACTGCCCCGTGGGCTCTGTGGGTCTACCCATCCGGGCCACTGTCACGTGGGCCCGATGGGTCTACTCATCCGGGCCACTGTCACGTGGGCCCGATGGACCACCTTGAATTGGATCAAGCTGAGCCTGGCATATGTAGCAGTCACGTTGACTCTGCTCAACGTGTCCGCCCATACGCTATCCTCCATCTCAACATCAAGCTCCTCCTCCCATTTACGCTTCAGCTCCTCGATCTGCATCTCCTCCGCCACCATGAGTTCTTTGTGGATGTCTGAGACGCTGCCCTCTCCCATCCATCTGGTAGCCACTACCCTTAGTGGCAGGAGTGGGAAGGATGATACCTGCCAACGCAGAAAGTCCCGCACCTGGAAATATCTACATTTGTTCCCACTTGCCAACCCAAATTTCTCCTCCAGCGCTCACAAGCTAGGGAAGCTCCCATCTGGATACAAGCCCCCATCTTCTCAATTCCCGCCCTTTGCCATACTCGGAACCTGCCATCCAAGCTCCCCGGGGCAAAGCGTTGATTGTCACATATTGGGGACCAGACCGATGCTCCCACTGCTCCAGCGAACCTCCTCCACTAACTCCAGATTCTCAGGGAAGCCACCACTATGGGGCTGGCGGAGTACGCTGCCGGCGGGAAAGGCAGAGGTGCCATTATCAATGCCCCCATACTGCTGCCCCTACAAGAAGCTGCCTCCATCCAATCCCAATCCGACCCCGCCCTCACCACTCACTTCCTTATCATCATGGCTGTGTTAGCTGCCCAGATTCGGCAACGCAAGCCCCCCTCCCCCTGATTCCACTCGAGAATCCCCTTCTTCACTCATGGGAACTTACCCGCCCACACAAAGCCCGCAACCATTTTATTAAGCATCCTAAAAAAGGACCATGGGATGTAAATTGGGAGACAATGAAATACGAACAGAAATCTCGGTAGGACCATCGTTTTTACCATCTGCACTCTCCCAGTTAATGACAGCGGGAGCGCATCCCATCTCCCAAACTCGACCCTCATCTGTTCCACCAACCGGGACAAGTTCAACTTGTGTAACCGGCCCCAGTCGAGCGCCACTTGTATCCCTAAGTAGCTGAAACTGTCCCCTACTAACCTAAATGGCAGCTTTCTCAGCCGACCCTACTGACCCCTCGCCTGGACTACAAACATCTCACTTCTTTGTACCCCGAAAACCGGCCAAATTCCCCCCAAATCGCCATAATTTCACCTATCCCTGCCCCTGGATCGGATACGTATAAGAGCAGGTCGTCTGCGTACAGCAAGACCCTATGCTCCACCAGCAGCACCCCCCCCCCCCAAACCAACCCCTTCCAGCCCATTGATGCGCTCAGGCCAATTGCCAGCGGCTCTATAGCTAACGCAAACAACAGTGGTGTCTTCCCCCTCCCCCAATACAGTCTTAAATAGTCCGAGGTCGTCCTATTCGTCCTTACACTAGCCTCTGGAGCCTGGTACAACAGACTGACTCAGTCGATAAAGCCCCTCCCAAACCCAAATCCTTCCAACACCTCCCATAGATAGTCCCACTCCACCCGGTCGAACGCCTTTTCCGCATCCATTGCCACAGCTAACTCAGAAGACCGACTTTCTGACGCTCCAAATGTAAGACAACTTCATCAATGTCTTGGCAGAATGGCTGAGAAACCATTTTCCTCATGAAGTCAAAGATGCCAAATACAATTCCATCATAATTGATTCAACTCCAAATTTGAGTCATGTGGATCGATGAACATTGATTTTAAGATATGTGACCAGCAATGGAGATATTGTAGAGAGCTTTATTTATTTAGTCCAGCTACAACCCCACACTTCTGAATGCCTGGAAACAATGCTCTTGGAAACCATTGCAAATTTAGCTTTGGACATCAAAAGTAGTCGTGGGCAGACCTTCGATAATGCCACAAATATGCCGGGGAAATATTCAGTTCCACAAGCTGGACTGAGCAATGCAAGCCCCTGTCCATGATTCATTCCATATTCCAGTCACCCCTTGAAAGCTGCAGCTGAACCCTGTTAGGGAGCTGTACACTGTTTGGCTTTTCTCAAAATCTGTATGCCTTTATTTCAATCTGCACGCATCAGTGGAATATGTTGAAATCATGTTTGGAGGTGGCAAATGGAAACATTTGACTGTCGAATTAATTTGTTACAGCAAATGATCTACTTGTTCAAATGTTGTTTTGATTTTGAAAATGAACTTTGCTGATATTTTCTCAATAAATTTAAAGTACCCAATTCATTTTTTTTTCCTCCTAAGGGAAAATTTGGCATGACCAATCCACCGACCCTGCGTTTGTTTGGATTGTGGGATTGAGTCCCATGCTGACACGGGGAGAATGTGCAAACACCACACAGACAGTGGCCTGGGGTCGGGATCGGATTAGCAGTGCGACCCATTCCACCACCCTAACTTTGCTGATATGAAGGAAACATTATTTGACATTTCTGCATCAGATTTGTACGGACTTCCCCATGGTGTTTTGAAGACGTCCTTTCTAAATGTGGAAACCATTCTGCAAATAATTGACACACATACTTCCGGTGAACATCGTTCTTCTATATGGAAAAGAGTTCAAAATTATTTGCGAAGTGTGATGAATCGTACATTTAACAGAAATATTAACGGTTGAAAGTGCATCTTGACAAGATTTCACCTATGATGACATAATTGATGATTCTGTGAAGAAAAAGCAGAGAAAGTTATAAATTGTGCCAACACGTGATGAAACAAGACAATCTCAAAATGTTGTCCATCTTCCATCTCTCTTGTTAAATTCTGTTTTTCAAACTAGACCATTGCTGGTCTGATATGATGGCTGCAGCTGGTCACATGCTGGCTGTTCTACTCACCATTGCTCTCAAGACTGGCCTTGGGAAAGTGTCTTCGCGGACAAATAAGGAATCCTGCAGACAGAGACACTGATATTGGACTTGGACTCACTAGACACTCTGCTCGCATGGATTTACCACAATGACTTCTTTGATATTGAGAGCGGAAGTAAGGAAGTTAACTTTTAAAACTCAATGAGGCACTGAAATATCCTGAATGGCAGCGTAAGCATCTTGTTGCTGACAATATTTGCTAATGTACTGGACTGGCACATTCTGTCCTGCACTGGCCTGTGCTGCAGTCATGTCACTGGCTAATTTTGCCGCCTCGTTGTTTCTCTGCGACTTCTACATTTGGTCGGCTCAAGATACGCATCGCAACATTTTCCATCTTTCCCCCCATTCTGCCAAGCGGTAAGCTTGCATTTCAATTCAGCAATGATTCATACAAGATATAAATTGGCAAAAGCGGTGATGAATGAGTGTATTATTGTGGCTTGCACCTTTGCGTTTTGTGGGGAGAGGGTGGGCGTGGACGGGAGGAGCCTGATGTCATGCGAAGGCAGACATCAATGTCTGTGCAGGATTCACAAAGTGTAAATACACCTCTACTCGCTGTGAAACTAAGCCCCTAAATCCAAACAAAAGGAAGCTATGATGTTTCAGGAAAACATTTTAAGCCAGCACTTGGAAGGTCTTTAAGAGATTAAATGAAGGCCCTGGATTAAATTAAGGCCCATCACCCTCGGGTAAGGTTACACAGGAGACGGCAGGGTGGAATCAGGCCGTAGTCATACAGGGGTGGAGGTGGTTGGATGGAAACGTATTTAACATTCAGGGACTGGAACCCCTTTCTGTTAATGAAAGGCACTCCCTG
The DNA here is from genome assembly GCF_902713615.1 of Scyliorhinus canicula. Taxonomy (NCBI): domain Eukaryota; kingdom Metazoa; phylum Chordata; class Chondrichthyes; order Carcharhiniformes; family Scyliorhinidae; genus Scyliorhinus; species Scyliorhinus canicula. Next base: position 4,908 of record NW_024055569.1, on the reverse strand, counting down.
ACACTCCGATGCTGGCAAGGTGACACACGTGCCATCAATTACTCATTGGACCTGGACATCCTGGCGATGGCAGAGAATCCTGCATCCCGGGCATCTTGGGAGGCTTAGTCAAGCTCAGATTCCATATAATCTGCTGCCTGTACCTACAGAGCATCCGTGACCTCTGTGTAGCTTATCAAATGCTGCCCAACTCCCCGCTCCAGCCCTGGAATGAACTGGTGGCATAGAATTGCAGAGCTGCGCTATCCTTCACAGCCACCGTGAGGACATATCCTTCCCTCCACGGGGTGCCAAGTCTGCGAGAACGTGGCACAGGTGCCGCACTGTCTCTTTGTTGAGACGGAGTCTCCTGTGGCCAATGCCTATCATCTCCTCGAAAGACCAACGATGCCTGTACAACTTGGGCCATCACTGGCCTCCTCCTCTGGCCTCCTCCTCGATCTAATGGGCAACCGGGTTTCCAGGGTGTGTGCCCCCCCCCCCCCCCACCCCGGCATCTGGGGTGCCACCTCAAGACAGCCTGGACGCTGCTGACTTCTCCGGCGTCCAGCTCCTGGACTGCCGTTAGCACTGCGAGGGCATCTTCTGTGGGCCTGACCTCACCATCCATCTTGGTCTCTGTAAGGAATTAGAGAAGGAGATGGACTAACAATCAGGTCCACTGCAGGCCCCTCAAATTGCCCAAGCTTCCCGCACCCTTACCCATCCAGCCTTCTCTCAGAGTGCCAGTGCCATCCAGCCAGCCACGTGCTGGGAAACCGTGATCTGTACACTCACCACCAACCACAGCAGGAACCCCACCATCCCAGACCACTGCCGGGAACATGAGGGAGACCATGCTCAGTTACTCTTCCCATAAGGTATAGGAGCAGAATTAGGACACTCGGCCCATCAAGTCACCTCCGTCTTTCAATCATGGCTGATATTTTTCTGTTACCCATTCTCCAGCCTTGGTCGCCATACCTCTGATCCCCTTTTCTATCTCTGTCTTCAAGACACTCAGTGATTTGGCCTCCACAGCCTTCTGCGGCAAAGAGTTCCACAGATTCACCACCCTCTGGCTGTAAATTCCTCCTCATCTCTGTTGAGCAGAGTGGCGCAGCGGAAGCTTGCTGGGCCCATAACCTAGAGGTCGATGGATCGAAACCATTCTTAGGGCCCACAATTGTTCACAATTTACATTGATGATTTGGAGTTGGGGACCAAGGGCAATGTGTCCAAGTTTGCAGATGGACACTAAGATGAGTGGTAAAGCGAAAAGTGCAGAGGATACTGGAAGTCTGCAGAGGGATTTGGATAGGTTAAGTGAATGGGCTCGGGTCTGGCAGATGGAATACAATGTTGACAAATGTGAGGTTATCCATTTTGGTAGGAATAACAGCAAACGGGATTATTATTTAAACGATAAAATATTAAAGCATGCCGCTGTTCAGAGAGACTTGGGTGTGCTAGTGCATGAGTCACAGAAGGTTGGTTTACAGGTGCAACAGGTGATTAAGAAAGCAAATGGAATTTTGTCCTTCATTGCTAGAGGGATGGAGTTTAAGACTAGGGAGGTTATGTTGCAATTGTATAAGGTGTTAGTGCGGCCACACCTGGAGTATTGTGTTCAGTTTTGGTCTCCTTACTTGAGAAAGGACGTACTGGCGCTGGAGGGTGTGCAGAGGAGATTCACTAGGTTAATCCCAGAGCTGAAGGGGTTGGATTATGAGGAGAGGTTGAGTAGACTGGGACTGTACTCGTTGGAATTTAGAAGGATGAGGGGGGATCTTATAGAAACATTTAAAATTATGAAGGGAATAGATAGGATAGATGCGGGCAGCTTGTTTCCACTGGCGGGTGACAGCAGAACTAGGGGACATAGCCTCAAAATAAGGGGAAGTAGATTTAGGACTGAGTTTAGGAGGAACTTCTTCACCCAAAGGGTTGTGAATCTATGGAATTCCTTGCCCAGTGAAGCAGTTGAGGCTCCTTCATTACATGTTTTTAAGGTAAAGATAGATAGTTTTTTGAAGAATAAAGGGATTAAGGGTTATGGTGCTCGGGCCGGAAAGTGGAGCTGAGTCCACAAAAGATCAGCCATGATCTAATTGAATGGCGGAGCAGGCTCGAGGGGCCAGATGGCCGACTCCTGCTCCTAGTTCTTATGTTCTTATGTTGTGAAGGATCATTCAATTAGTCTGAGATGGTGTCCTCTGGTTCAGGTTTTTATTACAAGTGGAAACATCCTCTCCACATCCACTCTGTCCAGGCCTCGCAGTATCCTGTAAGTTTCAATAAGATCCCCCCTCATCCTTCTAAACTCCAACGAGTACAGAGCCAGAGTCCTCAACCGTTCCTCATACGACAAGCTCTTCATTCCAGGGATCATTCTACTGAACCTCCTCTGGACCCTTTCCAAGGCCCAGCACATCCTTCCTTAGATACGGGGCCCAAAACTGCTCACAATACTCCAAATGGGGTCTGACCAGAGCCTTCTATAGCCCCAGAAGTACAGCCCTGGTCTTGTATTCTAGCCCTCATGACATGAATGCTAACCTTGCATTCGTCTACCTAACTGCCGACTGAACCTGCACGATAACCTGAAGAGAATCGTGAACAAGGACTCCCAAATCCCTTTGTGCTTCTGATTTCCTCCCCATCATCCCATTTGGAAAATAGTCTATGCCTCCATTTCTCTTTTGAAAGTGCATAACCTCACACTTTTCCACATTATATTCCATCTGCCGCTTCTTTGCCCACTCTCTTAGCCTGTCCAAGTCCTTCTGCAGTCCCCCTTGCTTCCTCAAGAATATCTGCCCCTCTACAGATCTTCGTATCATCTGCAAACTTAGCAACAGCGCTTTCAGGTTCACCTTCCAGATCACTAATGTATATTGTGGAAAGTTGTAGTCACAGTACCGACCACCGAGGGACACCACTGGTCATTGGCTGGCATCCTGAAAAAGACCCCTTTATCTCTGTTATAACCTGCCTGCTTACCACTGGCTGGAGACTAATGACAATCCCACAATGCTTAGGGAATATGAGCTTCCCCAACAAGGGGGCAGAGAAATCATTAGCAGAGTCTTTGCATAAATATATGCTAGCCAGTATGGGTCCAAGTACTCCGTGATCCAAGTGGTCCAAGATCCAGATACTCACCCTTTGGTTGTGAGGATATCCCCAGTACTGAAGCCCAGTCTTGAGTGATTGTTGGCTGCTGCCTCTATGGTACTGGTGCTTCTCGAGGTCAAGCAAAGTTCTTATGCTTCAAGTGTGATTGAATTGCACTGAAGTCATCATCAGCTAAGACATAACACGGCAACCCACGGGATGCCAATTCAGTAATCCGTTTTTTATTAAAACGGTCAACATTAGCCATGATTTGAAAATCAACTACAATAACATGGGGCAGCACGGTAGCATCGTGGTTTTCACAATTGCCTCACAGCTCCTGGGTCCCAGCTGCGATTCCCAGCTTGGGTCACTGTCTGTGCGGAGTCTGCACGTCCTCCCCGTGTGTGTGCGTGGGTTTCCTCCGGGTGCTCCGGTTTCCTCCCACAGTCCAAAGATGTGCGGGTTAGGAGGATTGGTCATGCTGAATTGCCCTTAGTGTCCGAAATTGCCCTTAGTATCGGGTGGGGCTACTGGGTTATGGGAGTAGGGAGGTGTGGGCTTGGGTAAGGGGCTCTTTCCAAGAGCCGATGCAGACTCGATGGGCCAAATGGCCTCCTTCTGCACTGTAAATTATATGATTCTAAATTCTATGATGCCACCTATCACACTAGCTATTAATCAACTAGGAAACACGTAATTGTCCCATCTTGGTACTATTACAAAGCCATATCAGTTCAGTTTCACAAAAACTAAACCAAACAATGTAATCAATCCAACCTGGGACCCTGGAGCTTTGAAGCAATTGTGCTAACCAGTATGCTAACATGCTACCCACATTGGCAAATCAGCTTTGGGTTTTCTTTGACTTTACTTTCTAAACTATTATCATGCCCTTGTTTTGATTCCCTTCTTTCCTTTTGGACTTTGTCCCAACACTTTCTATACTTGTCTTGGCTTTCTGAAGTGCTTAGTTCTATGTGCCTATTGTATACTTTCTTTTTCTGTTTGATCTTCCCCTGTATTCCTTGAAACAACAGGGAGGGTCTAAATTTGGCAGCACCATTTTTATTTTTGATGGGTACATGACTACTTTGGACATTTAGGATGTCTAAGTTTGGTGCTGCCACTGGTTTTCCACAGATTTATCCACGAGCAGTGCTGTCCAGCCCTCCTCAGTCCAGTCTCATTCCTGCAAAATTCCCCAGTTCAACATTTTACTCCTGCTTCATTTCTGTCCTTTTTCCTGGTAATACTGAATCTCACTGAATTGTGGTCACTATCTCCGATATGGTCACCAAAAGTCATTTCCTCCACTTGCCCTTCTTCATTCCCCAAGATTGCTGGATTTGACATTAATTGATTAAAAGAATTTACTTGGCACACTGCATGTATTTGTCTCTCAGTTCTCCTGATATTGTTTGAATCCCAGTCAGTATTGAAATAGTCTCCTGCGATTATTACCCTCTTGTTCGTACAGGCAGAGATTTGCCTAAATCTTTGCTCTTATATCTCCCTTTCACAATTTGAAGGTCCGTAGTACACTCCCAGGTGTGTAAATGCCCTTTTTGCATTTCTAAGCTCAAACCATGAAGCCTTGTTTATTGACCCTCTTATCATCCCCTCTCACAACTGGAACGATTAGTGCTCCTCCCCCTCCTGTTTAATCTGCCCCTCTGTACTGCCTGAAAACTCTGTTGAGTTGCCAATTTTCCCTGTCCTTCTGCCAAGTTTCTGTTAGAGCAATGACATCCTGCTGCGATGTGTCAATCCGTGCCCTGAACTCATCTAGCTTGTTTGCAATAACATAGA
>NW_024055568.1:0-21061 GCF_902713615.1 Scyliorhinus canicula | reverse complement strand
AAACAAAGAGACAGTGCGGCACCTGTGCCACGTTCTCGCAGACTTTGCACCCCGTGGAGGGAAGGATATGTCCTCACGGTGGCTGTGAAGGATAGCGCAGCTCTGCAATTCTATGCCACCAGTTCATTCCAGGGCTGGAGCGGGGAGTTGGGCAGCATTTGATAAGCTACACAGAGGTCACGGATGCTCTGTAGGTACAGGCAGCAGATTATATGGAATCTGAGCTTGACTAAGCCTCCCAAGATGCCCGGGATGCAGGATTCTCTGTCATCGCCAGGATGTCCAGGCCCAATGAGTAATTGATGGCACGTGTGTCACCTTGCCAGCATCGGAGTGTCAGGGAGTGCCTTTCATTAACAGAAAGGGGTTCCAGTCCCTGAATGTTAAATACGTTTCCATCCAACCACCTCCACCCCTGTATGACTACGGCCTGATTCCACCCTGCCGTCTCCTGTGTAACCTTACCCGAGGGTGATGGGCCTTAATTTAATCCAGGGCCTTCATTTAATCTCTTAAAGACCTTCCAAGTGCTGGCTTAAAATGTTTTCCTGAAACATCATAGCTTCCTTTTGTTTGGATTTAGGGGCTTAGTTTCACAGCGAGTAGAGGTGTATTTACACTTTGTGAATCCTGCACAGACATTGATATCTGCCTTCGCATGACATCAGGCTCCTCCCGTCCACGCCCACCCTCTCCCCACAAAACGCAAAGGTGCAAGCCACAATAATACACTCATTCATCACCGCTTTTGCCAATTTATATCTTGTATGAATCATTGCTGAATTGAAATGCAAGCTTACCGCTTGGCAGAATGGGGGGAAAGATGGAAAATGTTGCGATGCGTATCTTGAGCTGACCAAATGTAGAAGTCGCAGAGAAACAACGAGGCGGCAAAATTAGCCAGTGACATGACTGCAGCACAGGCCAGTGCAGGACAGAATGTGCCAGTCCAGTACATTAGCAAATATTGTCAGCAACAAGATGCTTACGCTGCCATTCAGGATATTTCAGTGCCTCATTGAGTTTTAAAAGTTAACTTCCTTACTTCCGCTCTCAATATCAAAGAAGTCATTGTGGTAAATCCATGCGAGCAGAGTGTCTAGTGAGTCCAAGTCCAATATCAGTGTCTCTGTCTGCAGGATTCCTTATTTGTCCGCGAAGACACCTTCCCAAGGCCAGTCTTGAGAGCAATGGTGAGTAGAACTGCCAGCATGTGACCAGCTGCAGCCATCATATCAGACCAGCAATGGTCTAGTTTGAAAAACAGAATTTAACAAGAGAGATGGAAGATGGACAACATTTTGAGATTGTCTTGTTTCATCACGTGTTGGCACAATTTATAACTTTCTCTGCTTTTTCTTCACAGAATCATCAATTATGTCATCATAGGTGAAATCTTGTCAAGATGCACTTTCAACCGTTAATATTTCTGTTAAATGTACGATTCATCACACTTCGCAAATAATTTTGAACTCTTTTCCATATAGAAGAACGATGTTCACCGGAAGTATGTGTGTCAATTATTTGCAGAATGGTTTCCACATTTAGAAAGGACGTCTTCAAAACACCATGGGGAAGTCCGTACAAATCTGATGCAGAAATGTCAAATAATGTTTCCTTCATATCAGCAAAGTTAGGGTGGTGGAGCGGGTCGCACTGCTAATCCGATCCCGACCCCAGGCCACTGTCTGTGTGGTGTTTGCACATTCTCCCCGTGTCAGCATGGGACTCAATCCCACAATCCAAACAAACGCAGGGTCGGTGGATTGGCCATGCCAAATTTTCCCTTAGGAGGAAAAAAAAATGAATTGGGTACTTTAAATTTATTGAGAAAATATCAGCAAAGTTCATTTTCAAAATCAAAACAACATTTGAACAAGTAGATCATTTGCTGTAACAAATTAATTCGACAGTCAAATGTTTCCATTTGCCACCTCCAAACATGATTTCAACATATTCCACTGATGCGTGCAGATTGAAATAAAGGCATACAGATTTTGAGAAAAGCCAAACAGTGTACAGCTCCCTAACAGGGTTCAGCTGCAGCTTTCAAGGGGTGACTGGAATATGGAATGAATCATGGACAGGGGCTTGCATTGCTCAGTCCAGCTTGTGGAACTGAATATTTCCCCGGCATATTTGTGGCATTATCGAAGGTCTGCCCACGACTACTTTTGATGTCCAAAGCTAAATTTGCAATGGTTTCCAAGAGCATTGTTTCCAGGCATTCAGAAGTGTGGGGTTGTAGCTGGACTAAATAAATAAAGCTCTCTACAATATCTCCATTGCTGGTCACATATCTTAAAATCAATGTTCATCGATCCACATGACTCAAATTTGGAGTTGAATCAATTATGATGGAATTGTATTTGGCATCTTTGACTTCATGAGGAAAATGGTTTCTCAGCCATTCTGCCCAGACATTGATGAAGTTGTCTTACATTTGGAGCGTCAGAAAGTCGGTCTTCTGAGTTAGCTGTGGCAATGGATGCGGAAAAGGCGTTCGACCGGGTGGAGTGGGACTATCTATGGGAGGTGTTGGAAGGATTTGGGTTTGGGAGGGGCTTTATCGACTGAGTCAGTCTGTTGTACTAGGCCCTGGAGGCTAGTGTAAGGATGAATAGGACGACCTCGGACTATTTCAGACGGTATTGGGGGAGGGGGAAGACACCACTGTTGTTTGTGTTAGCTATAGAGCCGCTGGCAATTGGCCTGAGCGCATCAATGGGCTGGAAGGGGTTGGTTTGGGGGGAGGGGCTGCTGGTGGAGCATAGGGTCTTGCTGTACGCAGACGACCTGCTCTTATACGTATCCGATCCAGGGGCAGGGATAGGTGAAATTATGGCGATTTGGGGGGAATTTGGCCGGTTTTCGGGGTACAAAGAAGTGAGATGTTTGTAGTCCAGGCGAGGGGTCAGTAGGGTCGGCTGAGAAAGCTGCCATTTAGGTTAGTAGGGGACAGTTTCAGCTACTTAGGGATACAAGTGGCGCTCGACTGGGGCCGGTTACACAAGTTGAACTTGTCCCGGTTGGTGGAACAGATGAGGGTCGAGTTTGGGAGATGGGATGCGCTCCCGCTGTCATTAACTGGGAGAGTGCAGATGGTAAAAACGATGGTCCTACCGAGATTTCTGTTCGTATTTCATTGTCTCCCAATTTTCATCCCATGGTCCTTTTTTAGGATGCTTAATAAAATGGTTGCCGGCTTTGTGTGGGCGGGTAAGTTCCCATGAGTGAAGAAGGGGATTCTCGAGTGGAATCAGGGGGAGGGGGGCTTGCGTTGCCGAATCTGGGCAGCTAACACAGCCATGATGATAAGGAAGTGAGTGGTGAGGGCGGGGTCGGATTGGGATTGGATGGAGGCAGCTTCTTGTAGGGGCAGCAGTATGGGGGCATTGATAACGGCACCTCTGCCTTTCCCGCCGGCAGCGTACTCCGCCAGCCCCATAGTGGTGGCTTCCCTGAGAATCTGGAGTTAGTGGAGGAGGTTCGCTGGAGCAGTGGGAGCATCGGTCTGGTCCCCAATATGTGACAATCAACGCTTTGCCCCGGGGAGCTTGGATGGCAGGTTCCGAGTATGGCAAAGGGCGGGAATTGAGAAGATGGGGGGCTTGTATCCAGGTGGGAGCTTCCCTAGCTGGTGAGCGCTGGAGAAGAAATTTGGGTTGGCAAGTGGGAACAAATGTAGATATTTCCAGGTGCGGGACTTTCTGCGTTGGCAGGTATCATCCTTCCCACTCCTGCCACTAAGGGTAGTGGCTACCAGATGGATGGGAGAGGGCAGCGTCTCAGACATCTACAAAGAACTCATGGTGGCGGAGGACATGCAGATCGAGGAGCTGAAGCGTAAATGGGAGGAGGAGCTTGATGTTGAGATGGAGGATAGCGTATGGGCGGACACGTTGAGCAGAGTCAACGTGACTGCTACATATGCCAGGCTCAGCTTGATCCAATTCAAGGTGGTCCATCGGGCCCACGTGACAGTGGCCCGGATGGGTAGACCCACGGAGCCCACGTGACAGTGGCCCGGATGGGTAGACCCACGGGGCCCACGTGACAGTGGCCCGGATGGGTAGACCCACGGAGCCCACGTGGCAGTGGCCCGGATGGGTAGACCCACGGGGCCCACGTGACAGTGGCCCGGATGGGTAGACCCACGGAGCCCACGTGACAGTGGCCCGGATGGGTAGACCCACGGGGCCCACGTGACAGTGGCCCGGATGGGTAGACCCACCCACGGGGCCCACGTGACAGTGGCCTGGATGAGTAGACCCATCGAGCCCACGTGACAGTGGCCCGGATGAGTAGACCCACTGGGCCCACGTGACAGTGGCCCGGATGAGTAGACCCACGGGGCCCACGTGGCAGTGGCCCGGATGGGTAGACCCACGGGGCCCACGTGACAGTGGCCCGGATGGGTAGACCCACGGGGCCCACGTGGCAGTGGCCCGGATGAGTAGACCCACGGGGCCCACGTGACAGTGGCCCGGATGAGTAGATTCTTTGGGGTAGCGGACAGGAGTGTAAAATATGCGGGAGGACCGGCGACCCATGTCCACATATTCTGAACGTGTCCAAAACTTAGGGGATATTGGAAGGGGTTTGCGGACGTCATGCCCAGAGTTTTGAAATAAGGGTGGCGCTGAGTCCAGAGGTGGCTATTTTCGGGGTGTCGGAAGAGCCGGGAATCCAGGAGCAGAAACAGGCAGATGTTCTGGCCTTTACTTCCCTGGTAGCCCGGAGACGGATACTGCTAGCTTGGAGGGACTCAAAGCCCCCGAAATCGGAGGCCTGGTTAACTGACACGGCCAGCTTTCTCGGCCTGGACAAGATTAAGTTCACCTTGAGACGGTCAGTGTTAGGGTTCGCCCGGAGGTGCCAACCATCCATTGACTTATTTGTGGAGAATGAATCGTCAGCGGCGGGGAGGGGGGGGGGGGGGGGGCTAGTATAGCGTGGAACAGGGGGTGAATTATGCGGGTCTTGGCGGAATGGAAGTCGGAGATTGTACTATGTTTATTGTTCTTTGTACATTGTTTTTATACTGTTGCTGTTTGTGATGCCAAAAATACCTCATTAAAATTGATTATTAAAAAAGGAAGTCTTCCCTGAGCCACAACATTAATAACTTTCCAAATGCTATATGTCAAGCTCAGCAAATTCACTGAAATGAGCTCTCAGACTTGGCACTGATGACTTATCACGTCCTCTGAGAGGAAATGCAAAAGAAGACGGCAGGTTGGCTTTGGGAACAACACAAATAAGCACTTTCCTCCAATAGGAGGAGTCCTTTGCCAAATCAGCTGACAAGGCAGAATCAATTCTTCCACATTTTGAACGAGCCGACACACAGCATTAACAGGACCTTTAACATCCACCTGGCTGGGTCAAGTAGCCACTCACCTGCTCCTCTCGATGCTTCACAGGCACGGTGGAGATGGCTCACCTTGGCACAGCGCTGGGCGTATCACGCCTCCTTATTGCTGGCTAGCCTGTCCTCCTCAGCCCTGGAGACTGAGTTGCCACTCAACCATTCACCTGGCTGCTCGTCAGCTGTTCACCCCGACAGGCTCGCTCGTCACCTCAGGGCTTCCGCTGGCCTCAGAGCCTTGCTTTGCTGTTGCTGCCCCCTCTGTCCTCACCTTGATGTGGAGATGCCGGCGTTCACTGAGGAAGGAGCAGCGCTCCCAAAGCTGGTGTTTGAAATAAACCTGTTGGACTTTAACCTCGTGTTGTAAGACGTCTTAGTGTCCTCACCTTGTTCACGCACCTTCAGAGACATTCACAGCCACATACAGAGACAGAGAGAGACATTCACAGCCACATACAGAGACAGAGAGAGACATTCACAGGCACATACAGAGACAGAGAGAGATTCACAGACACAGACAGAGACACAGAGAGAGATTCACAGGCACAGACAGAGACAGAGAGAGACATTCACAGACACAGACAGAGACAGAGAGAGAAACACTCACAGGTGCATACCGTGTCTAACAATGTCAGATAATGACAGTTAAATATACAGAGAAAGAGGTCAGATTATTGGCGGTTTGTTTCACAGCTGGCAGGAGGTGTGTGTGAAGGTGTCGCTTTACATTGTGGAGAACAAAAGGTTTAGCTTTGCTGGAGCATCTGTTGAATTCTCGTGGGATTTGCTTGTGATTGGTCAGGTTTCCGGGAGCCAGAATACACTTAAATCTTCTGGTGAGCAGAGTGAATATATCCACCAGGGTCCAGTGAGTGTCACTCTGTTCCAAAATGCATAGTCACAAAACTGCTTGGCCTGCTTTAAAAGCCAGCGATTTAGCCCAGTGAGCTAAATCAGCCCCAGGGCACAGTGGTACAGCATTTAGCCCTGCTGCCTCACAGCGCCAGACACCCAGATTTGATTCTGTTGGTTCTGGGTGTCTGTGAAGTTTGTACATTCTCTCCGTGTCTGCCTCCATTTCCTCCGGGAGATCACATTTCCTCCCGCAGACCAAAGATGGTTAGGTTAGGTGGATTGGACACGCTAAATTGCCCACTAATGTCCAATAGGTTAGGTGTGCTTAATGGGTGTGGGGTGAGACAGGGTGCTCTTTCAGAGAGTCGGTACAGTCTCAATGGGCCAAATGGCCTTCTGCACTGCAGGAATTGGATGATGGGGAGGATGTGACAGTTGTTCATGATGAAGAGATACAGAGAGCTACTGGGAAAGAGAGAGTGGAGAAGGCTGAGCTGGGCAGAGAGAGAGGGAGGGTGACATTGGCATGGATTGATACAAGGACAGTGTTGAACAGAAAGCTACGCGCATTTACATATCCCAGTGGGAAAACAATTGTTGGCACCAGTGTACTTGAACGGGAATTTGGCTGGAGTTGGATTGGCTGGTTCTGCCGGCAGAGCACCCCTGCCAGCGAGCTTCCCGGTGGGAAAAGGTGCTTCCAAGGGGAAATCCCACTGACAGCGATTGGAGCAGAGAATCCCACGCCAATCAGTACGCCACCTCCCGCTGCCAAAGAACAGGAGGCTGGGAGGCCTGACAATCCCACTGACAGCGATTGGAGCAGAGAATCCCACGCCAATCAGTACGCCACCTCCCGCTGCCAAAGAACAGGAGGCTGGGAGGCCTGACAATCCCACTGACAGCGATTGGAGCAGAGAATCCCACGCCAATCAGTACGCCACCTCCCGCTGCCAAAGAACAGGAGGCTGGGAGGCCTGACAATCCCACTGACAGCGATTGGAGCAGAGAATCCCACGCCAATCAGTACGCCACCTCCCGCTGCCAAAGAACAGGAGGCTGCGAGGCCTGAAAAAAACGCCCCTTATTTCCCAGGATTTGCTGGTAAATTATTTTAATGTTTACAGGACAAGCTGAGTAGCAAGCTCGAGGGGCTGAATGGCCTCCTCCTGTTCTTGTGTAACAGGCTCGAGGGGCTGAATGGGTCTCCTCCTGTTCCTGTGTAACAGACTCGAGGGGCCGAATGGGACCTCCATGTGCATGTGTAACAGACTCGATGGGCTGAATGGCCTCCTCCTGTTCTTGTGTAACAGGCTCGAGGGGCTGAATGGGTCCCCTCCTGTTCCTGTGTAACAGACTCGAGGGGCCGAATGGGACCTCCATGTGCATGTGTAACAGACTCGATGGGCTGAATGGGCTTCTATTCCTATGTAACAGGCTCAAGGGGCTGAATGGGCGCCTTCCTGTTCCTGTGTAACAGACTCGAGGAGGGGCTGAATGGGCCTCCTGTTCCTGTGTAACAGGCTTGAGGGGCTGAATGGGCCTCTTGTTCGTGTGTAACAGGCTTGAGGGGCTGAATGGGCCTCCTCCTGTTCCTGTGTAACAGGCTCGAGGGGCTGAATGGGTCTCCTCCTGTTCCTGTGTAACAGATTCGAGGGGCCGAATGGGACCTCCATGTGCATGTGTAACAGACACGATGGGCTGAATGGCCTCCTCCTGTTCTTGTGTAACAGGCTCGAGGGGCTGAATGGGTCTCCTCCTGTTGCTGTGTAACAGACTCGAGGGGCCGAATGGGACCTCCATGTGCATGTGTAACAGGCTCAATGGGCTGAATGGGCTTCTATTCCTATGTAACAGGCTCAAGGGGCTGAATGGGCGCCTTCCTGTTCCTGTGTAACAGGCTCGAGGAGCTGAATGGGCCTCCTGTTCCTGTGTAACAGGCTCGAGGGGCTGAATGGGCCTCCTGTTCCTGTGTAACAGGCTTGAGGGGCTGAATGGGCCTCCTCCTGTTCCTGTGTAACAGGCTAGAGGGGCTGAATGGGCCTCCTCTTGTTCCTGTGTAACAGACTCGAGGGGCCGAATGGGACCTCCATGTGCATGTGTAACAGACTCGATGGGCTGAATGGGCTTCTATTCCTATGTAACAGGCTCAAGGGGCTGAATGGGCGCCTTCCTGTTCCTGTGTAACAGACTCGAGGAGGGGCTGAATGGGCCTCCTGTTCCTGTGTAACAGGCTTGAGGGGCTGAATGGGCCTCTTGTTCCTGTGTAACAGGCTCGAGGGGCTGAATGGGTCTCCTCCTGTTCCTGTGTAACAGACTCGAGGGGCCGAATGGGACCTCCATGTGCATGTGTAACAGACTCGATGGGCTGAATGGCCTCCTCCTGTTCTTGTGTAACAGGCTCGAGGGGCTGAATGGGTCTCCTCCTGTTCCTGTGTAACAGACTCGAAGGGCCGAATGGGACCTCCATGTGCATGTGTAACAGGCTCGATGGGCTGAATGGGCTTCTATTCCTATGTAACAGGCTCAAGGGGCTGAATGGGCGCCTTCCTGTTCCTGTGTAACAGGCTCGAGGGGCTGAATGGGCCTCCTCCTGTTCCTGTGTAACAGGCTCGAGTGGCTGAATGGGCCTCCTCCAGCTCCTGTGTAACAGGCTCGAGGGGCTGAATGGGCCTCCTCTTGTTCCTGTGCAACAGGCTCGAGGGGCTGAATGGGCCTCCTCCTGTTCCTGTGTTACAGGCTCGAGGGGCTGAATGGGCCTCCTCTTGTTCCTGTGTAACAGGCTCGAGGGGCTGAATGGGCCTCCTCCTATTCCTGTGTAACAGGCTCTAGGGGCTGAATAGGCCCCTCCTGTTCCTGTGTAACAGGCTTGAGGGGCTGAATGGGCCTCCTCCTGTTCCTGTGTAACAGGCTCGAGGGGCTGAATGGGCCTCCTCCTGTTCCTGTGTAACAGACTCGAGGAGGGGCTGAATGAGCCTCCTGTTCCTGTGTAACAGACACGAGGGGCTGAATGGGCCTCCTCCTGTTCCTGTGTAACAGGCTCGAGGGGCTGAATGGGCCTCCTCCTGTTCCTGTGTAACAGGCTCGAGGGGCTGAATGGGCCTCCTCCTGTTCCTGTGTAACTGGCACGAGAAGGGTTCTGGGAATGGGCTTCGTCCTGTTGCAGTCTTACAGGCTCGAGGGGCTGAATGGGCCTCCTCCTGTTCTTGTGTACGTGGCTCGAGGAATGGCTGAATGGGATTCCTCTTGTTCCTGTGTAACTGAATCGAGGGGCTGAATGGCTCTCTTCCTATTCCCGAGTAAAAGGTTCGAGGGGCTGAATGGGCCTCCTCCTGTTCCTGTGCACCAGATTCGAGGGCCATAGAACATAGAACAGTACAGCACAGAACAGGCCCTTCGGCCCTTGATGTTGTGCCGAGCAATGATCACCCTACTTAAACCCACGTATCCACCCTATACCGGTAACCCAACAATCCCCCCATTAACCTTACACTACAGGCAATTTATCATGGCCAATCCACCTAACCCGCACATCTTTGGATTGTGGGAGGAAACCGGAGCACCCGGAGGAAACCCACCCACACACGGGGAGAACGTGCAGACTCCACACAGACAGTGACCCAGCCGGGAATTGAACCTGGGACCCTGGAGCTGTGAAGCATTGATGCTAACCACCATGCTACCGTGAGACCCCCCCATGCTACCGTCAGGCCCCATCTTCCTGTTCCTGTGAAACAGGCTTTAGCGGTTGAATGGGCCTCCTCCTGTTCCTGTGTAACAGACTCGAGGGGCTGAATGGTCGTCCTCCAGTTCCTGTGCAACAGGCTCGAGGGGCTGAATGGGCCTCCTCCTGTTCCTGTGCAACAGGCTCGAGGGGCTGAATGGGCCTCCTCATGTTCCAGTGTAAAAACCCCGATGGTTTGAATAGGCCTCCTCCAGTTCAGTGTTACAAGCTCAAGGGTCTGAATGATCCTCCTTCTGTTTCGATGTAAAAGGCTCGAAAGGCTGAATGGGCCTCTACCAGTTCCTGTGTAACAGGCTCGAGGGGCTGAATGGGTCTCTACCAGTTCCTCTGTAACAGGTTCGAGGGGCTGAATGGGCCTCTTCCTGTTCCTGTGTAACAGACTCGAGGAGGGGCTGAATGGGCATCCTCCTGTTCCTGAGTAAAAGACTGGAGGGGCTGAATGGCACTACTGTTCCTGAGTAACAGGGTCGAGGGGCTGAATGGCACTCCTGTTCCTGAGTAACAGGGTCGAGGGGCCGAATGTGCCTCCTCCTGTTCCTGAGTAACAGACTCAAAAGGCTGAATGGGCCTCCTGTCCCTGTGTAACATGCTCGAGGGGCTGAATGGGCCTCCTCCTGTTCCTGTGTAACAGACTCGAGGGGCTGATTGGGCCTCCTCCTGTTCCTGTGTAACAGACTCGAGGGGCTGAATGGGCCTCCTCCTGTTCCTGTGTAACAGACTCGAGGGGCTGAATGGGCTCCCTCCTGTTCCTGTGTAACAGACTCGAGGGGCTGAATGGGCTCCCTCCTGTTCCTGTGTAACAGTCTCGAGGGGCTGAATGGGCCTCCTCCTGTTCCTGTGCAACAGTCTCGAGGGGCTGAATGGGCTCCCTCCTGTTCCTGTGTAACAGTCTCGAGGGGCTGAATGGGCCTCCTCCTGTTCCTGTGTAACAGTCTGGAGGGGCTGAATGGGCCTCCTCCTGTTCCTGTGTAACAGGCTCGAGGGGCTGAATGGGCCTCCTCCTGTTCCTGTGTAACAGGCTCGAAGACCTGAATGGGCCTCCTCCTGTTCCTGTGTAACAGGCTCGAAGGGGTGAATGGGCCTCCTCCAGTTCCTGTGCAACAGGCTCGAGGGGCTGAATGGGCCTCCTCATGTTCCAGTGTAAAAACCCCGATGGTTTGAATAGGCCTCCTCCAGTTCAGTGTTACAAGCTCAAGGGTCTGAATGATCCTCCTTCTGTTTCGATGTAAAAGGCTCGAAAGGCTGAATGGGCCACTACCAGTTCCTGTGTAACAGGCTCGAGGGGCTGAATGGGTCTCTACCAGTTCCTATGTAACAGGCTCGAGGGGCTGAATGGGCCTCTTCCTGTTCCTGTGTAACAGGCTCGAGGGGCTGAATGGCACTACTGTTCCTGAGTAACAGGGTCGAGGGGCTGAATGAGCCACCTCCTGTTCCTGTGTAACAGGCTCGAGGGGCTGAATGGGCCTCCTCCTGTTCCTGAGTAACAGACTCAAGAGGCTGAATGGGCATCCTCCTGTTCCTGTGGAACAGACTCGAGGGGCTGAATGGGCCTCCTCCTGTTCCTGTGTAACAGTCTCGAGGGGCTGAATGGGCCTCCTCCTGTTCCTGTGTAACAGTCTCGAGGGGCTGAATGGGCCTCCTCCTGTTCCTGTGTAACAGACTCGAGGGGCTGAATGGGCTCCCTCCTGTTCCTGTGTAACAGTCTCCAGGGGCTGAATGGGCCTCCTCCTGTTCCTGTGTAACAGTCTCGAGGGGCTGAATGGGCCTCCTCCTGTTCCTGTGTAACAGTCTCGAGGGGCTGAATGGGCCTCCTCCTGTTCCTGTGTAACAGGCTCGAAGAGCTGAATGGGCCTCCTCCTGTTCCTGTGTAACAGGCTCGAAGGGATGAATGGGCCTCCTCCAGTTCCTGTGCAACAGGCTCGAGGGGCTGAATGGGCCTCTTCCTGTTCCTGTGTACCAGGCTTAAGGGGCTGAATGGGCCCCTCCTGTTCCTGTGTACCAGGCTTAAGGGGCTGAATGGGCCTCCTCCTGTTCCTGTGTACCAGGCTTAAGGGCCTAAATGGGCCTCCTGTTCCTGTGTAACAGGTTCGAGGGGCTGACTGGGCCTCCTCCTGATCCTGTTTAACAGAGTCGAGGGGCTGAATGCGCCTCCTCCTGTTCCTGTGTAACAGAATCGAGGTGAGGGGCTGATAGGGCCTCCTCCTGTTCCTGTGGAACAGATTCACCGAGAGACAGAATGCGCCTCCTGCTGTTCCTGTATATCAGGTTCGAGGAGGGGCTGTATGGGCCTACAGTTGCTGTGCAACAGTATCGAACAGCTGAAAGGCCCTCCTGTTCCTGTGTAACAGAATCGAAAGGGCCTCCTCCTTTTCCTGTGTAACAGGCTAGAGGGGCTGAATGGGCCTCCTCCTGTTCCTGTGTAACAGGCTCGAGGGGCTGAATGGGCCTCCTCCTGTTCCTGTGTAACAGGCTTGAGGGGCTGAATGGGCCTCCTCCTGTTCCTGTGTAACAGGCTGGAGGGGCTGAATGGGCCTCCTCCTGTTCCTGTGTAACAGGCTCGAGGGGCTGAATGGGCCTCCTCCTGTTCCTGTGTGACAGACACGAGGGGCTGAATGGGCCTCCTGTTCCTGTGTAACAGACACGATGGGCTGAATGGGCCTCCTCCTCTTTCTTAGTGACAGACATCAGGAGGGGCTGAATGGGGTCCTCCTGTTCCTGTGTAAAAGGCCTGTGGGGTTGAATAGGCCTCCTCCTGTTCCGTATTACAACCTCGAGGGGCCGAATGGCCTCCTACTCTTCCTGAGTATCAGAGTCGAAGAGGGGCTGAATGGGCCTCCTCCTGTTCCTGTGTAACAGGCTCGAGGAGCCGAATGGGCCTCCACCTGTTCCTGTGTAACAGACACGAGGGGCTGAATGGGCCTCCTGTTCTTGTGTAACAGGCTCGAGGGGCTGAATGGGCCTCCTCCTGTTCCTGTGTAACAGGCTTAAGGGGCTGAATGGGCCTCCTGTTCCTGTGTAACAGTCTTGAGGAATGGCTGAATGGGATTCCTCTCGTTCCTGCGTAACTGACTCTTGGGGCTGAAAGGGCATCCTCCTGTTTCTGTGCAACGGGCTCAAGGGGCTGAATGGCTCTTTTCATGTCCCTGGGTAACAGACTAATGGGGCTAAATGGGCCTCCTGTTCCTGTGTAACAGGCTCAAGGGGCTGAATGGGTCTCCTCCTGTTCCTGTGTAACAGGCTCGAGGGGCTGAATGGGCCTCCTCCTGTTCCTGTGTAACAGGCTCGAGGGGCTGAATGGGCCTCCTCCTGTTCCTGTGTAACAGGCTCGAGGGGCTGAATGGGCCTCCTCCTGTTCCTGTGTAACAGGTTCGAGGGGCTGAATGGGCCTCCTCCTGTTCCTGTGTAACAGACTCGAGGGGCTGAATGGGCCTCCTCCTGTTCCTGTGTAACAGGCTCGAGGGGCTGAATGGGCCTCCTCCTGTTCCTGTGTAACAGGCTCGAGAGGCTGAATGGGAAATCTTCTGGTCCTATTTAACATATTGGAGGGGCTGGATGGGCCTCCTGTTCCGGTGGAACAGGCTCGAGGGGCTGAATGGGCCTCCTCCAGTTCCTGTGTAACAGGATCGAGGGGCTGAATGGGCCTCCTCCTGTTCCTGTGGAACAGACTCGAGGGGCTGAATAAACCTCCTGTTCCTGTGTAACAGGCTCGAGGGGCTGAATGGACCTCCTCCTGTTCCTGTGTAATGGGCTAGAGGGGCTGAATGGGCAACCTCCTGTTCCTGTGTAACTGACACGATGGGCTAAATGTGCCTTCTCCTGTTCCTGTGTAACAGACTCGAGGGGCTGAATGGGCCTCCTCCTGTTCCTGTGTAACCGTATCGAGGAGGGATTGAATTGTCCTCCTCCTGTTCCTGTGTAACAGGCTCGAGGGGCTGAATGGGCCTCCTCCTGTTCCTGAGTAACAGGCTCGAGGGGCTGAATGGGCCTCCTCCTGTTCCTGTGAAGCAGGCTCGAGGGGCCGAATGGGCCTCCTCCTGGTCCTCTGTAACAGGCTAGAGGGGTTGAATGGGCCTCCTCCTGTTCCTGTGTAACAGGCTCGAGGGGCTGAATGGGCCTCCCCCTGTTCCTCTGTAACAGGCTCGAGGGGCTGAATGGGCCTCCTCCTGTTCCTGTGTAACAGACTCGAGGGGCTGAATAGGCCTCCTCCTGTTCCTGTGTAACAGGCTCGAGGGGCTGAATGGGAAATCTTCTGTTCCTATTTAACATATTCGAGGGGCTGGATGGGCCTCCTGTTCCGGTGGAACAGGCTCGAGGGGCTGAATGGGCCTCCTCCTGTTCCTGTGTAACAGGCTAGAGGGGTTGAATGGGCCTCCTCCTGTTCCTGTGTAACAGGCTCAAGGGGCTGAATGGGTCTCCTCCTGTTCCTGTGTAACAGGCTCGAGGGGCTGAATGGGCCTCCTCCTGTTCCTGTGTAACAGGCTCGAGGGGCTGAATGGGCCTCCTCCTGTTCCTGTGTAACAGGCTCGAGGGGCTGAATGGGCCTCCTCCTGTTCCTGTGTAACAGGCTCGAGGGGCTGAATGGGCCTCCTCCTGTTCCTGTGTAACAGGCTCGAGGGGCTGAATGGGCCTCCTCCAGTTCCTGTGTAACAGACTTGAGGGGCTGAATGGGCCTCCTCCTGTTCCTGTGTAACAGGCTTAAGGGGCTGAATGGGCCTCCTCCTGTTCCTGTGTAACAGACTCGAGGGGCTGAATGGGCCTCCTCCTGTTCCTGTGTAACAGGCTCGAGGGGCTGACTGGGCCTCCTCCTGTTCCTGTGTAACAGACTCGACGAGGGGTTGAATGGGTCTCCTCCTGTTCCTGTGTAACAGGCCGGAGGGGCTGAATGGTCTCCTCATGTTCCTGTGGAACGGACTCGAGGGGCTGAATGAACCTCATCCTCTTCCTCTGCATCAGGGTAGCATGGTGGTTAGCATAAATGCTTCACAGCTCCAGGGTCCCAGGTTCAATTCCCGGCTGGGTCACTGTCTGTGTGGAGTCTGCACGTCCTCCCCCTGTGTGCGTGGGTTTCCTCCGGGTGCTCCGGTTTCCTCCCACAGTCCAAAGATGTGCGGGTTAGGTGGATTGGACATGCTAAATTTCCCGTAGTGTCCTAATAAAAGTAAGGTTAGCAGGGGTTGTTGGGTTACGGGTATAGGGTGGATACGTGGGTTTGAGTAGGGTGATCATGGCTCGGCACAACATTGAGGGCCGAAGGGCCTGTTCTGTGCTGTACTGTTCTATGTTCTATCAGACTCGAGGAGGGTCTCAATGGGCGCCCTCCTGTTCCTTAGCAGACACGATGGGCTGAATGGCTATCTTTCTGCTTCTGTGTAACATGCTCGAGGGGCTGAATGGGCCTTCTCCTGTTCCTGTGTAACAGGTTTAAGGGGCTGACTGGGTCTCCTCCTGATCCTGTTTAAAAGAGTTGAGGGGCTGATTGGGCCTCCTCCTGTTCCTGTGTAAAAGGCTCAAGGGGCTGAATGGGCCTCTACCAGTTCCTGTGTAACAGGCTCAAGGGGCTGAATGGGCATCCTCCTGTTCCTGAGTAACAGGGTCGAGGGGCTGAATGGGCCTCCTCCTGTTCCTAACAGGGTCGAGGGGCTGACTGGGCCTCCTCCTGATCCTGTTTAAAAGAGTTGAGGGGCTGATTGGGCCTCCTCCTGTTCCTGTGTAACAGGCTCGAGGAGGGGCTGATGGGCCTCCTCCTGTTCCTGTGTACAGGCTCGAGGGGCTGAATGGGCCTCCTCATGTTCCTGTGGAACGGACTCGAGGGGCTGAATGAACCTCATCCTCAGTAACAGACTCGAGGAGCTGAATGGGCCTCCTCCTGTTCCTGTGTAACAGGCTCGAAGAGCTGAATGGGCCTCCTCCTGTTCCTGAGTAACAGACTCGAGGGGCTGAATGGGTCTCCTCCTGTTCCTGTGTAACAGGCCGGAGGGGCTGAATGGCCTCCTCATGTTCCTGTGGAACGGACTCGAGGGGCTGAATGGGCCTCCTCCTGTTCCTGTGTAACAGGCTCGAGGGGCTGAATGGGCCTCCTCATGTTCCTGTGGAACGGACTCGAGGGGCTGAATGAACCTCATCCTCTTCCTCTGCATCAGACTCGAGGAGGGTCTCAATGGGCGCCCTCCTGTTCCTTAGCAGACTCGATGGGCTGAATGGCTATCTTTCTGCTTCTGTGTAACAGACTCGAGGGGCTGAATGTGCCTTTTCCTGTTCCTCTGTAACAGGCTCGAGGGGCTGAATGGGCGTCCTGTTCCTGTGTAACAGGTTTGAGGGGCTGACTGGGCCTCCTCCTGATCCTGTTTAAAAGAGTTGAGGGGCTGAATGGGCCCCTCCTGTTCCTGTGTACCAGGCTTAAGGGGCAGAATGGGCCTCCTCCTGTTCCTGTGTACCAGGCTTAAGGGGCTGAATGGGCATCCTCCTGTTCCTGAGTAACAGGGTCGAGGGGCTGAATGGGCCTCCTCCTGTTCCTAACAGGGTCGAGGGGCTGACTGGGCCTCCTCCTGATCCTGTTTAAAAGAGTTGAGGGGCTGATTGGGCCTCCTCCTGTTCCTGTGGAACAGATTCACCGAGAGACAGAATGCGCCTCCTGCTGTTCCTGTATATCAGGTTCGAGGAGGGGCTGTATGGGCCTACAGTTGCTGTGCAACAGTATCGAACAGCTGAAAGGCCCTCCTGTTCCTGTGTAACAGAATCGAAAGGGCCTCCTCCTTTTCCTGTGTAACAGGCTAGAGGGGCTGAATGGGCCTCCTCCTGTTCCTGTGTAACAGGCTCGAGGGGCTGAATGGGCCTCCTCCTGTTCCTGTGTAACAGGCTCGAGGGGCTGAATGGGCCTCCTCCTGTTCCTGTGTAACAGGCTCGAGGGGCTGAATGGGCCTCCTCCTGTTCCTGTGTAACAGGCTGGAGGGGCTGAATGGGCCTCCTCCTGTTCCTGTGTAACAGGCTCGAGGGGCTGAATGGGCCTCCTCCTGTTCCTGTGTGACAGACACGAGGGGCTGAATGGGCCTCCTGTTCCTGTGTAACAGACACGATGGGCTGAATGGGCCTCCTCCTCTTTCTTAGTGACAGACATCAGGAGGGGCTGAATGGGGTCCTCCTGTTCCTGTGTAAAAGGCCTGTGGGGTTGAGTAGGCCTCCTCCTGTTCCGTATTACAACCTCGAGGGGCCGAATGGCCTCCTACTCTTCCTGAGTATCAGAGTCGAAGAGGGGATTAATGGGGCTCTCCTGTTCCTGTGTAACAGGCTCGAGGGGCCGAATGGGCCTCCTCCTGTTCCTGTGTAACAGGCTCGAGGAGCCGAATGGGCCTCCTCCTGTTCCTGTGTAACAGACACGAGGGGCTGAATGGGCCTCCTGTTCTTGTGTAACAGGCTCGAGGGGCTGAATGGGCCTCCTCCTGTTCCTGTGTAACAGGCTTAAGGGGCTGAATGGGCCTCCTGTTCCTGTGTAACAGTCTTGAGGAATGGCTGAATGGGATTCCTCTCGTTCCTGCGTAACTGACTCTTGGGGCTGAATGGGCCTCCTCCTGTTTCTGTGCAACGGGCTCAAGGGGCTGAATGGCTCTTTTCATGTCCCTGGGTAACAGACTAATGGGGCTAAATGGGCCTCCTGTTCCTGTGTAACAGGCTCAAGGGGCTGAATGGGTCTCCTCCTGTTCCTGTGTAACAGGCTCGAGGGGCTGAATGGGCCTCCTCCTGTTCCTGTGTAACAGGCTCGAGGGGCTGAATGGGCCTCCTCCTGTTCCTGTGTAACAGGTTCGAGGGGCTGAATGGGCCTCCTCCTGTTCCTGTGTAACAGACTCGAGGGGCTGAATGGGCCTCCTCCTGTTCCTGTGTAACAGGCTTAAGGGGCTGAATGGGCCTCCTCCTGTTCCTGTGTAACAGGCTCGAGGGGCTGAC
This sequence comes from Scyliorhinus canicula, assembly GCF_902713615.1. Lineage (NCBI taxonomy): Eukaryota > Metazoa > Chordata > Chondrichthyes > Carcharhiniformes > Scyliorhinidae > Scyliorhinus > Scyliorhinus canicula. The sequence continues at coordinate 3,152 of NW_024055568.1, read as the reverse complement.
TGGGCCTCCTCCTGTTCCTGTGTAACAGACTCGACGAGGGGTTGAATGGGTCTCCTCCTGTTCCTGTGTAACAGGCCGGAGGGGCTGAATGGTCTCCTCATGTTCCTGTGGAACGGACTCGAGGGGCTGAATGAACCTCATCCTCTTCCTCTGCATCAGACTCGAGGAGGGTCTCAATGGGCGCCCTCCTGTTCCTTAGCAGACACGATGGGCTGAATGGCTATCTTTCTGCTTCTGTGTAACATGCTCGAGGGGCTGAATGGGCCTTCTCCTGTTCCTGTGTAACAGGTTTAAGGGGCTGACTGGGCCTCCTCCTGATCCTGTTTAAAAGAGTTGAGGGGCTGATTGGGCCTCCTCCTGTTCCTGTGTAACAGGCTCAAGGGGCTGAATGGGCCTCTACCAGTTCCTGTGTAACAGGGTCAAGGGGCTGAATGGGCATCCTCCTGTTCCTGAGTAACAGGGTCGAGGGGCTGAATGGGCCTCCTCCCTAACAGGGTCGAGGGGCTGACTGGACCTCCTCCTGATCCTGTTAGAAGAGTTGAGGGGCTGATTGGGCCTCCTCCTGTTCCTGTGTAACACGCTCGAGGAGGGGCTGATGGGCCTCCTCCTGTTCCTGTGTACAGGCTCGAGGGGCTGAATGGGCCTCCTCATGTTCCTGTGGAACGGACTCGAGGGGCTGAATGAACCTCATCCTCAGTAACAGACTCGAGGAGCTGAATGGGCCTCCTCCTGTTCCTGTGTAACAGTCTCGAGGGGCTGAATGGGCCTCCTCCTGTTCCTGTGTAACAGGCTCGAAGAGCTGAATGGGCCTCCTCCTGTTCCTGAGTAACAGACTCGAGGGGCTGAATGGGTCTCCTCCTGTTCCTGTGTAACAGGCCGGAGGGGCTGAATGGCCTCCTCATGTTCCTGTGGAACGGACTCGAGGGGCTGAATGGGCCTCCTCCTGTTCCTGTGTAACAGGCTCGAGGGGCTGAATGGGCCTCCTCATGTTCCTGTGGAACGGACTCGAGGGGCTGAATGAACCTCATCCTCTTCCTCTGCATCAGACTCGAGGAGGGTCTCAATGGGCGCCCTCCTGTTCCTTAGCAGACTCGATGGGCTGAATGGCTATCTTTCTGCTTCTGTGTAACAGACTCGAGGGGCTGAATGTGCCTTTTCCTGTTCCTCTGTAACAGGCTCGAGGGGCTGAATGGGCGTCCTGTTCCTGTGTAACAGGTTTGAGGGGCTGACTGGGCCTCCTCCTGATCCTGTTTAAAAGAGTTGAGGGGCTGAATGGGCCCCTCCTGTTCCTGTGTACCAGGCTTAAGGGGCTGAATGGGCCTCCTCCTGTTCCTGTGTACCAGGCTTAAGGGGCTGAATGGGCCTCCTGTTCCTGTGTAACAGGTTCGAGGGGCTGACTGGGCCTCCTCCTGATCCTGTTTAACAGAGTCGAGGGGCTGAATGCGCCTCCTCCTGTTCCTGTGTAACAGAATCGAGGTGAGGGGCTGATAGGGCCTCCTCCTGTTCCTGTGGAACAGATTCACCGAGAGACAGAATGCGCCTCCTGCTGTTCCTGTATATCAGGTTCGAGGAGGGGCTGTATGGGCCTACAGTTGCTGTGCAACAGTATCGAACAGCTGAAAGGCCCTCCTGTTCCTGTGTAACAGTATCGAAAGGACCTCCTCCTGTTCCTGTGTAACAGGCTAGAGGGGCTGAATGGGCCTCCTCCTGTTCCTGTGTAACAGGCTCGAGGGGCTGAATGGGCCTCCTCCTGTTCCTGTGTAACAGGCTCGAGGGGCTGAATGGGCCTCCTCCTGTTCCTGTGTAACAGGCTGGAGGGGCTGAATGGGCCTCCTCCTGTTCCTGTGTAACAGGCTCGAGGGGCTGAATGGGCCTCCTCTTGTTCCTGTGTGACAGACACGAGGGGCTGAATGGGCCTCCTGTTCCTGTGTAACAGACACGATGGGCTGAATGGGCCTCCTCCTCTTTCTTAGTGACAGACATCAGGAGGGGCTGAATGGGGTCCTCCTGTTCCTGTGTAAAAGGCCTGTGGGGTTGAATAGGCCTCCTCCTGTTCCGTATTACAACCTCGAGGGGCCGAATGGCCTCCTACTCTTCCTATCAGAGTCGAAGAGGGGATTAATGGGGCTCTCCTGTTCCTGTGTAACAGGCTCGAGGGGCCGAATGGGCCTCCTCCTGTTCCTGTGTTACAGGGTCGAGGAGCCGAATGGGCCTCCTCCTGTTCCTGTCTAACAGACACGAGGGGCTGAATGGGCCTCCAGTTCTTGTGTAACAGGCTCGAGGGGCTGAATGGGCCTCCTCCTGTTCCTGTGTAACAGGCTTAAGGGGCTGAATGGGCCTCCTGTTCCTGTGTAACAGTCTTGAGGAATGGCTGAATGGGATTCCTCTCGTTCCTGCGTAACTGACTCTTGGGGCTGAAAGGGCATCCTCCTGTTTCTGTGCAACGGGCTCAAGGGGCTGAATGGCTCTTTTCATGTCCCTGGGTAACAGACTAATGGGGCTAAATGGGCCTCCTGTTCCTGTGTAACAGGCTCAAGGGGCTGAATGGGTCTCCTCCTGTTCCTGTGTAACAGGCTCGAGGGGCTGAATGGGCCTCCTCCTGTTCCTGTGTAACAGGCTCGAGGGGCTGAATGGGCCTCCTCCTGTTCCTGTGTAACAGGCTCGAGGGGCTGAATGAGCCTCCTCCTGTTCCTGTGTAACAGGCTCGAGGGGCTGAATGGGCCTCCTCCTGTTCCTGTGTAACAGGCTCGAGGGGCTGAATGGGCCTCCTCCTGTTCCAGTGTAACAGACTCGAGGGGCTGAATGGGCCTCCTCCTGTTCCTGTGTAACAGGCTTAAGGGGCTGAATGGGCCTCCTCCTGTTCCTGTGTAACAGGCTCGAGGGGCTGACTGGGCCTCCTCCTGTTCCTGTGTAACAGACTCGACGAGGGGTTGAATGGGTCTCCTCCTGTTCCTGTGTAACAGGCCGGAGGGGCTGAATGGTCTCCTCATGTTCCTGTGGAACGGACTCGAGGGGCTGAATGAACCTCATCCTCTTCCTCTGCATCAGACTCGAGGAGGGTCTCAATGGGCGCCCTCCTGTTCCTTAGCAGACACGATGGGCTGAATGGCTATCTTTCTGCTTCTGTGTAACATGCTCGAGGGGCTGAATGG
>NW_024055567.1:0-26735 GCF_902713615.1 Scyliorhinus canicula | reverse complement strand
CCTCACTCCCCCTCCTCGCCTGTCCCTCACTCCCCCTCCTCGCCTGTACCTCACCCCCCTCCTCGCCTGTCCCTCACTCCCCCTCCTCGCCTGTACCTCACCCCCCTCCTCGCCTGTACCTCACTCCCCCCTCCTCGTCTGTCACTCCCCCCTCCTCGTCTGTACCTCACCCCCCTCCTCGTCTGTCCCTCCCCCTCCTCACCTGTCCCTCACTCCCCCCTCCTCGCCTATCCCTCACTCCCCCCTCCTCGTCTGTCCCTCACTCCCCCTCCTCGTCTGTCACTCCCCCCTCCTCACCTGTCCCTCACTCCCCCCTCCTCGCCTGTACCTCACCCCCCTCCTCGCCTGTACCTCACCCCCCTCCTCGCCTGTACCTCACTGCCCCCTCCTCGTCTGTCCCTCCCCCCTCCTCACCTGCCCCTCACTCCCCCTCCTCACCTGTCCCTCACTCCCCCTCCTCACCTGCCCCTCACTCCCCCCTCCTCACCTGTCTCTCACTCCCCCTCCTCACCTGTCCCTCACTCCCCCTCCTCGCCTATCCCCCACTCCCCCTCCTCACCTGTCCCTCACTCCCCCTCCTCACCTGTCCCTCACTCCCCTCCTCGCCTATCCCCCACTCCCCCTCCTCACCTGTCCCTCACTCCCCCTCCTCACCTGTCCCTCACTTCCCTCCTCGCCTAACCCCCACCTCGCCTGTCTCCCCCCCCCCCCCCCCCAATGAACTTTCAGTGTTGACATAGTCCTTTTGTTTTACATTGAGTGTTAGAAGCACTTTACCTGACTCCGATTCAGAGCTCAGAATATTCCGTTTTCCGTTTTGTCTGTGTGCCTGTGCGTTTGAGTGCCTGTCTGTGTGTGTGTGTGCGCACCCACCTGCCTGTGTGTGTGCATCTGCCTGTCTGTGTTTGTGTGTGCCTGTCTGTGTGTGCCTGTCTGTGTGTGCCTGTGTGCCTGTCTGTGTGTGTATGTGTGCCTGCGTGTGTGTGTGCCTACGTGTGTCTGCGTGTGTGTGTGCCTACGTGTGTGTGCGTGTGTGTGTGCCTACCTGTGTATGTGCCTACCTGTGTGTCTGTACGTCTGTGCCTGCCTGTGTGTCTGTACGTCTGACTGTGTCTGTGTGCCTGCCTGTGTGTATGCGCTTGCCTGTGTGTGTCTGTTCGCCTGTCTGTGTGTGTATGTGCGTCTGACTGTGTGTCTGTGTGCCTGACTGTGTGTCTGTGCGCCTGACTGTGTGTCTGTGCGTCTGACTGTGTGTCTGTGCGTCTGACTGTGTGTGTCTGTGCGTCTGACTGTGTGTGTCTGTGCGTCTGACTGTGTGTCTGTGCGTCTGCCTGTGTGTGTCTGTGCGTCTGACTGTGTGTGTCTGTGCGTCTGACTGTGTGTCTGTGCGTCTGACTGTGTGTCTGTGCGTCTGACTGTGTGTCTGTGCGTCTGACTGTGTGTGTCTGTGCGTCTGACTGTGTGTGTCTGTGCGTCTGACTGTGTGTCTGTGTGCCTGACTGTGTGTCTGTGCGTCTGACTGTGTGTCTGTGCGTCTGACTGTGTGTGTCTGTGCGTCTGACTGTGTGTGTCTGTGCGTCTGACTGTGTGTCTGTGTGCCTGACTGTGTGTCTGTGCGTCTGACTGTGTGCGTCTGTGCGTCTGACTGTGTCTGTCTGTGTGCCTGACTGTGTGTCTGTGCGTCTGACTGTGTGTCTGTGCGTCTGACTGTGTCTGTCTGTGCGCCTGCCTGTGTGTCTGTGCGTCTGACTGTGTGTCTGTGCGTCTGACTGTGTGTGTCTGTGCGCCTGACTGTGTGTCTGTGCGTCTGACTGTGTGTCTGTGCACCTGCCTGTGTGTGTCTGTGCGTCTGCCTGTGTGTGTCTGTGCACCTGCCTGTGTGTGTCTGTGCGTCTGCCTGTGTCTGTGCGTCTGCCTGTGTCTGTGCCTCTGCCTGTGTGTCTGTGCGTCTGACTGTGTGTGTCTGTGCCTACCTGTGTGTGTGTGCCTACCTGTATGTGTGTGCCTACCTGTGTGTCTGTACGTCTGACTGTGTGCCTGCCTGTGTGTGTGCGCACCTGCCTGTGGTGTGCTCACCTGCCTGTGTATGCGCTTGCCTGTGTGTGTCTGTGCGCCTGCCTGTGTGTGTCTGTGCGTCTGACTGTGTGTGTCTGTGCGCCTGCCTGTGTGTCTGCGTCTGTGTGTCTGTGCGTCTGACTATGTGTCTGTGCGCCTGCCTGTGTGTGTCTGTGCGTCTGCCTGTGTGTGTCTGTGCGTCTGCCTGTGTCTGTGCGTCTGCCTGTGTGTCTGTGCGTCTGACTGTGTGTCTGTGCCTACCTGTGTGTCTGTGCCTACCTGTGTGTGTGTGCCTACCTGTATGTGTGTGCCTACCTGCGTGTCTGTACGTCTGACTGTGTGTGTGCGCACCTGCCTGTGGTGTGCTCACCTGCCTGTGTATGCGCTTGCCTGTGTGTGTCTGTGCGCCTGCCTGTGTGTGTCTGTGCGCCTGCCTGTGTGTGTCTGTGCGTCTGACTGTGTGTGTCTGTGCGTCTGACTGTGTGTGTCTGTGCGTCTGACTGTGTGTCTGTGCGTCTGCCTGTGTGTGTCTGTGCGCCTGTCTTTGTGTGTCTGCGTCTGACTATGTGTCTGTGCGCCTGCCTGTGTGTGTCTGTGCGCTTGCCTGTGTGTCTGTGCGCCTGCCTGTGTGTCTGTGCGTCTGCCTGTGTGTGTGTACGCCTGCCTGTGTGTGTCTGTGCGTCTGCCTGTGTGTCTGTGAGCCTGCCTGTGTGTGTCTGTGCGTCTGACTGTGTATCTGTGAGCCTGCCTGTGTGTGTCTGTGCGTCTGACTGTGTGTGTCTGTGCGTCTGACTGTGTGTCTGTGCGTCTGACTGTGTGTGTCTGTGCGTCTGACTGTGTATCTGTGAGCCTGCCTGTGTGTGTCTGTGCGTCTGACTGTGTATCTGTGAGCCTGCCTGTGTGTGTCTCTGCGTCTGACTGTGTGTGTCTGTGAGCCTGCCTGTGTGTGTCTGTGCGTCTGACTGTGTATGTGTGTGTGCGCCTGCCTGTGTATGTGTGTGTGCGCCTGTGTTTTTTTAGAATACTCTACCTGTCGTTTCAGCCAAATCCAAGCAGAATGGACCTTTCCGAAAGCGGAGAGTCTTGTCTCGAGGGATGTGGGCCCTCATTAACATCATGTCGAATTCACAGCTTCTCTCTCAATCTCGCCAAGGGGCTGGTTTAGCTCACTCGGCTAAATCGCTGGCTTTGAAAGCAGGCCAGCAACACGGTTCGATTCCCGTACCAGCCTCCCCGGACAGGTGCCGGAATGTGGCGACTAGGGGCTTTTCACAGTAACTTCATTGAAGCCTACTCGTGACAATAAGCAATTTTCATTTCATTTCAACTCAGTAGGGTGCTCAGGGGTATTTCCCCGTATCCCCATTCAAAATGGCGTCGGGGGGGGGGGGGGGGGGGGGGTAGGGCTTCTGGCATCTTATCCTAAAGAAGACCCCCTGACAGTGCAGCACTCCCTCAGTACTGACCCTCTGACAGTGCAGCACTCCCTCAGTACTGACCCTCTGACAGTGCGGCACTCCCTCAGTACTGACCCTCTGACAGTGCGGCACTCCCTCAGTACTGACCCTCTGACAGTGCGGCACTCCCTCAGTACTGACCCTCTGACAGTGCGGCACTCCCTCAGTACTGACCCTCTGACAGTGCAGCACTCCCTCAGTACTGACCCCCTGACAGTGCGGCACTCCCTCAGTACTGACCCTCTGACAGTGCAGCACTCCCTCAGTACTGACCCTCTGTCAGTGCAGCACTCCCTCAGTACTGACCCTCTGACAGTGCGGTGCTCCCTCAGTACTGACCCTCTGACAGTGCAGCACTCCCTCAGTACTGACCCCCTGACAGTGCGGCACTCCCTCAGTACTGACCCCCTGACAGTGCGGCACTCCCTCAGTACTGACCCTCTGACAGTGCGGCACTCCCTCAGTACTGACCCTCTGACAGTGCGGCACTCCCTCAGTACTGACCCCCTGACAGTGCGGCACTCCCTCAGTACTGACCCTCTGACAGTGCAGCACTCCCTCAGTACTGCCCCTCTGACAGTGCGGCTCTCCCTCAGTACTGACCCTCTGACAGTGCAGCTCTCCCTCAGTACTGACCCTCTGACAGTGCGGCGCTCCCTCAGTACTGACCCTCTGACAGTGCGGCACTCCCTCAGTACTGACACTCTGACAGTGCAGCACTCCCTCAGTACTGACCCTCTGACAGTGCGGCTCTCCCTCAGTACTGACCCTCTGACAGTGCGGCACTCCCTCAGTACTGACCCTCTGACAGTGCGGCTCTCCCTCAGTACTGACCCTCTGACAGTGCAGCACTCCCTCAGTACTGACCCTCTGGGCTTGAGTGAAGAAGCTGAGAGTTTAAATTTAAAAATAAGTTTTGGTGAATCGCTGTTTTGTCTGTTGTAAAATGAAGGTTATTGTAACTGATCTGCATTGTTTGAAGAATCAAGCCGTCCAAACATTGACACGGAAAATAAAGCATCTTTTTATACACACACACACAGTTTTCCTCTTTGCAATATAGAACATAGAACAGTACAGCACAGAACAGGCCCTTCGGCCCTCAATGTTGTGCCGAGCCATTATCACCCTACTCAAACCCACGTATCCACCCTATACCCGTAACCCAACAACTCGGGCCCACCCGTAACCTTAACCTTACTTTTATTAGGACACTACGGGCAATTTAGCGTGGCCAATCCACCTAACCCGCACATCTTTGGACTGTGGGAGGAAACCGGAGCACCCGGAGGAAACCCACGCACACACGGGGAGGACGTGCAGACTCCACACAGACAGTGACCCAGCCGGGAATCGAACCTGGGACCCTGGAGCTGTGAAGCATTTATGCTAACCACCATGCTACCCTGTTGCCCCTTAATGAAGGATGTTGTGCCTGAACTGAGAGACCTTATTCCAATCGGTTTCTGCCCAGATTTCCCCCTTTGCCTCTTGAACCCTCTGGCTAGCCTAGGCGGTCAGGGACTGGGGGGTCTCCTGCGGAGAACAACCCACCTCCTGACTCCCCTCTCCCCCCCCAACGCTTGCCCATCACCCACTGGAAGACAGGTCTGGAACGTGACGCCCCCCCCGGCTCATCCGAACGTGTGTGGCTCTCAACAACACTCTGGAAGCTCAACGCCACCCGGGGGGGGGGGGGGGGGGGGGGGGGCGTTGAGGGGATGCGAGGAAACCTTTTCCACCCAGAGACTCTCGTAACATTTAAGAAGTGTGATGTGGAGTTGCCGCCGTCGGACTGGGGTGAGCACAGTAAGAAGTCTTTACAACACCAGGTTAAAGTCCAACAGGTTTGTTTCGAATCACTAGCTTTCGGAGCGCAGCTCCTTCCTCAGGTGAATGAAGAGATGGGTTCCACAAACACATATATAGACAAAGTCAAAGATGCAAGACGATACTTTGAATGCGAGTCTTTGCAGGTAATTAAGTCTTTACAGGTCCAGGCGGAGCGACTGGAGAGAGGGGTAACCCCGGGTTAAAGAGGTGTGAATTGTCTCAAGCCAGGACAGTTGGTAGGATTTCGCAAGTCCAGGCCAGATGGTGGGGGGTGAATGTAATGTGACGTGAATCCCAGGTCCCGGTTGAGGCCGTACTCATGTACGGAACTTGGCTATCAGTTTCTGCTCGGCGATTCTGTGTTGTTTAAGGCCGCCTTGGAGAACACTTGGATTCATGTTTCATTACATTCACCCCCCCCCCCCCCCCCCCCCCCCACCATCTGGCCTGGGCTTGCGACAATTCACACCTCTTTAACCTGGGGTTACCCCTCTCTCCAGTCGCTCCGTCTGGACCTGTAAAGACTTAATTACCCGCAAGTGGAAGTATTGTCTTGCATCTTTGTCTATATATGTGTGTGTGGAACCCCCCTCTTCATTCACCTGAGGAAGGAGCTGCTCCGAAAGCTAGTGATTGAAAACAAACCTGTTGGACTTTAACCTGGTGCAGCAAGACTTCTTATTTGAGAAGTATTTAGATGCGCCCTTGCGATCCCAGGGCAGACAAGGCCGAGTGTCGGGAAACGGGGTTAGACGGGTTATGGGAAGAAGGCAGGAGAGTGGCAATGAGAAACACAGCAGCCATGATCAAATGGCGGAGCAGTCTCGATGGGCCGAATGCATAATTCTGCTCCTATATCTTATGGTCTTAACACTACCAGACAATTTCCCATTCAGCACCAAGAAAATGAACAAACTGCTAAAACCCGGCACGGCGTAAAGCGACACTTGCTTTATAGAACAGATTGGGGACACCTTCAGACTCTGGCTGAAAGTCTTCCAACAGCTGCTTCAACCGGGTTGTCCCAGCCCTTGTCTCCAGACAAGCTGGCTCTGCTTTCAAATATTATTACTCTGTAGTTTGCCATCCTACTGGGAGAGAATTGTCTTCACTTGTGCACGCTTGAGGTTGCCAGATCAAACCTCTTCAGAAGCTTTCACAAAATGTTCCCCGCCCCCCCTCACCTCCCCCACCTTGGCTCTACCCAGCACTGACGTCATCTCCCCAAGCTGAAAAAACGAATTGACTTTCCGGGGATTGAAAGCACTTAACCCCCCCAGGGACTGTCCCCAGTCAGACTACACAGTGCACTAGCCCAGACTGAAAAACACACATCCCTCCGTCGATTTCACCTTCTGGCTGCTGAAAGCTCCCAGGGCCCGTAAAACAGAATCCTTTTTTTTTTAAAAGACAGGACTGCTGCAGTCGAACGCACTGTAACCTCCCCGGCCTTTAACGCTTAAATTGCCCAGTACGTTTATAATCCAGTAAAAAGGCCAGTGGATCGAATGGCCTCGTCTCCGGTGACGGCTCCGCGTGGCCCAGTCTCAGGTGACTACACGGAGCCCTGGCCGCAGGATGCTCAAAGAGCGCAGCTGCTTTGAACCATCGGCGCTGAACTTGTTGTCGGTGAGCCTACAAGGAGAGGAGATTGAATTTAAAAACCAGCAAAGCAATCCGGGGACCAGTTGTCCAGCATATCTGGGAGAATGATCCATCTCCCGGAGGAATAGGGACAGGAGCAAAGGGTCGGTGCAGATTCAATGGGCCAAATGTCCTCCTTTTGCCCTGCAAATTCTATGATCTAGGAACATCGTGGATACAGGACTGGCTGAATAATAGGTTGATGAGGTTCTTTGTGGTGAAGGGTACTCGGTGATGGTTACCTCCATCATTTCCCCATCCCAATGCATCCGGAGCACGCTTCCCACCCTATCTCAGTCGGCACTTAGGAAGGCAAATGCAATGTTAGCATTCATGTCGAGAGGGCCAGAATACAGGACCAGGGATGTACTTCCGAGGCTCTGGTCAGACCCCATTTGGAGTTCTGTGAGCAGTTTTGGGCCCCGTATCTAAGGAAGGACGTGCTGGGCCCTTGGAAAGGGTCCAGAGGGAGGTTGACAAGAATGATCCCTGGAATGAAGAGCTTGTCGTACGAGGAAACGGTTGAGGACTCTGGGTCTGTACTCGTTGGAGTTAGAAGGAGGAGGGGGAGATCTTATTGAAACGTACAGGATACTGCGAGGCCTGGATAGAGCGGATGTGGAGAGGATGTTTCCATTTGTAGGAAAAACTAGAAGCAGAGGATTCACCATCTCAGACTGAAGGGACGATCCTTTAAAACAGAGATGAGGAGGAATTTCTTCAGCCAGAGGGTGGGTGAATCTGTGGAATTCTTTGCCGCAGAAGGCTGTGGAGGCCAAATCACTGAGTGTATTTAAGACAGAGATAGATAGGTTCTTGATTAATAAGGGGATCAGGGAAGAAGGCAGGAGAATGGGGGTGAGTAAAATATCAGCCATTATTGAATGGCGGAGCAGACTCGATGGGCCGAGTGGCCTAATTCTGCTCCTGTGTCTGATGGTCTTATTGCGAATCTCCCTCAGTTGTACCCATCCCTTGTCACTTCCCCCAGCTGGGTTGTGACTCGTGAACAGTGTGGGTTATCGACACCTTTCGACTCCCCTCGGACGTGGATCAGCGCGGGGCAGGGAGGACTCACCAGACGTTCTGGAGCCTCTTGCAGTTCTCCACGGCGCCCGCAGAGCTGCCACGGACTGGTCGGCGGGCTGGTTCCTCCCCAGGTTCAGAAGGGTCAGCGTGGCCCTGCTCCCGCGGGCATTGAGTAGACGCTTGCAGCTTGTGTCCGTCAGCCCTGTAGCCATGAGCCTGGACAGAAGGGGCGAGGAACAGGGAAAACAGAGAGGTCAGCACAGCAGCAATCTCACGGAGAAATAGCGATATGGTAAAATAAAACAAACTATTACTGACGCAGGATTAAAAGATCTTTAACATCACGCCAGAAAATAGCTGACAATTACCCCTTACACAATGCTAATCCATACAGAGACAACAACCCTTAACTGCTACCTTTACTTCCAATCAAACACCAGAACATAGCTACGTTGGAGACTTGGGCAGAGAAATGGCAAATGCAGTTTAATCCGGACAAATGTGAGGTAATGCATTTTGGTAGGCCTAACATAGAGGGGGAAATGTAACGTAAATGGCAAAACTTTTAGGAATATAGAAAGTCAGAGATCTTGGGCGTGCAGGTCCACAGATCTTTGAAGGTGGCAACACAAGCGGACAAGGTAGTCAAGAAAGGATACGGAATATTTGCCTTCATTGGACGGGGCATCGAGTATAAAAACTGGCAAGTCATGTTACAGTTAGAACCTTGGTAAGGCCACACTTGGAATACTGCGCTCAATTCTGCTCGCCAAACTACCAGGAGGATGTGGAGGCTTTGGCAAGGGTGGAGAGGAGATTTACCAGGATGTTGCCTGGTCTGGAGGGCATTAGCTTTGCGGAGAGGCTGAATAGACACGGACTGTTTTCATTAGAAATACGGAGGTTGAGGGACGACCTGATAGAGGTCTGGAGATGAGGTTATTCACTTTGGAAGCAAAAACAGGAAGGCAGATTACTACCTGAATGGTTGTAAATTGGGAGAGGGGAGTGTGCAGCGAGACCTGGGTGTCCTCGTGCACCATTCGCTGAAGGTAAGCATGGAGGTGCAGCAGGCGGTAAAGAAGGCGAATGGTATGTTGGCCTTCATTGCGAGAGGTTTCGAGTATAGAAGCAGGGATGTGTTGCTGCAATTGTACAGTGTCTTAGTGAGGCCACACTTGGAGTATTGTGAGCAGTTTTGGTCTCCTTCTCTGAGGAAGGATGTTCTTGCTCTCGAGGGAGTGGAGCAAAGGTTTACCAGACTGATTCCAGGGATGGTGGGACAGACGTACGAGGAGAGATTGACTAGGTTGGGATTGTTCTGGCTGGAGTTCAGAAGAATGAGGGGGGATCTCATAGAGACGTATAAAATTCTGACAGGACTAGACAGGGCAGATGCAGGGAAGATGTTACCAATGATGGGGTGTATCCAGAACCAGGGGTCACAGCCTGAGGATTCAGGGTAAACCATTTCGGACAGAGATAAGGACATAGAACATAGAACAGTACAGCACAGAACAGGCCCTTCGGCCCTCAATGTTGTGCCGAGCCATGATCACCCCACTCAAACCCACGTATCCACCCTATACCCGTAACCCAACAACTCCCCCTTAACCTTACTTTTATTAGGAAACTACGGGCAATTTAGCCTGGCCAATCCACCTAACCCGCACATCTTTGGACTGTGGGAGGAAACCGGAGCACCCGGAGGAAACCCACGCAGACATGGAGAGGACGTGCAGACTCCGCACAGACAGTGACCCAGCCGGGAATCGAACCTGGGACCCTAGAGCTGTGAAGCATTGATGCTAACCACCATGCTACCGTGCTGCCCCAATTGTTCTTTGTTCTTTGAGAGACGGAGATCTTTCGAGACTTGTTTGAAAGAAAGAGCCTGACCCCCCCCCCCCCCCCCCCCCCCCCCCCCCCCCCCCCCCCCCCCCCCCCCCGTCAGAACAATGCACCTCCCATCTCACCCAGCTGAAACGCAATATCGCCATCTAATCCCCAGGGCGCCCTCTTAATCCACACAAAGGTCTGTTAGCCCAACCTTTTACGATGCTTTAAGAGCGCCTCTGGCTCCCAAAAGGCCCAGCTCTCTTTCAAACCAGGTTTCGTTCAGATACGTGCCTGCAGCGGTGATACACACACACTAACCCTGAGTGCGCCAAATCTCAAAATTCCACCTACATCGTAGGGTCCTTGACCCAGCCCTTCTGGGTGCCAATCCTGCTCCCTCAGCATGTCTGTCAGGATCCTCGCTCCGTGCTCCCCCAGGTTATTATCGCTCAGCCTGAAAGGCAGAACAGGATTCAAGTCTTTGAGAGAAAAGAGAGGGGCTGAATGGGCCTCCTGTTCCTGTGTAACAGACACGAGGGGCTGAATGGGCCTCCTCCTGTTCCTGTGTAACAGACTCGAGGGGCTGAATGGGCCTCCTGTTCCTGTGTAACAGACACGAGGGGCTGAATGGGCCTCCTCCTGTTCCTGTGTAACAGGCTCGAGGGGCTGAATGGGCCTCCTCCTGTTCCTGTGTAACAGGCTCGAGGGGCTGAATGGGCCTCCTGTTCCTGGGTAACAGACACGAGGGGCTGAATGGGCCTCCTCCTGTTCCTGTGTAACAGGCTCGAGGGGCTGAATGGGCCTCCTGTTCCTGGGTAACAGACACGAGGGGCTGAATGGGCCTCCTCCTGTTCCTGTGTAACAGGCTCGAGGGGCTGAATGGGCTTCCTGTTCCTGGGTAACAGACACGAGGGGCTGAATGGGCCTCCTCCTGTTCCTGTGTAACAGACTCGAGGGGCTGAATGGGCTTCCTGTTCCTGTGTAACAGACTCGAGGGGCTGAATGAGTCTCCTCCTGTTCCTGTGTAACAGACTCGAGGAGGAGCGGGCTGAATGGGCCTCCTCCTGTTCCTGTATAACTGACTCGAGGGGCTGAATGGGCCTCCTGTTCTTGTGTAACAGACACGAGGGGCCGAATGGGCCTCCTCCTGTTCCTGTGTAACAGGCTCGAGGAGGGGGCTGAATGGGCCTCCTGTTCCTGTGTAACAGACTCGAGGGGCTGAATGGGCCTCCTGTTCCCCTATCTCTGTAACCTCTTCCTCCCTCCCTACAACCCTCCCTATCTCTGTAACCTCCTCCAGTCGCCTACACCCCTCCCTATCTCTGTAACTTCCTCCAGCTCCCTACACCCCTCCCTATCTCTGTAACCTCCTCCAGCCCCTACACCCCTCCCTATCTCTGTAACCTCTTCCTCCCTCCTTACACCCCTCCCTATCTCTGTAACCTCTTCCTCCCTCCCTACGACCCTCCCTATCTCTGTAACCTCTTCCTACCTCCCTACACCCCTCCCTATCTCTGTAACCTCTTCCTTCCTCCCTACAACCCTTCCTATCTCTGTAACCTCCTCCTCCCTCCCTACAACCCTCCCTATCTCTGTAACCTCCTCCAGCCCCCAACAACCCTCCCTATCTCTGTAACCCCCTCCAGCCCTACACCCCTCCCTATCTCTGTAACCTCCTCCAGCCCCCTACAACCCTCCCTATCTCTGTAACCTCCTCCAGCTCCTACAATCCTCCCTATCTCTGTAACCTCCTCCAGCCCCGACAACCCTCCCTATCTCTGTAACCTCCTCCAGCCCCCACACCCCTCACTACCTCTGTAACCTCCTCCAGCCCCTATACCCTCCCTATCCCTGTAACCTCCCCCAGCCCCTACAACCCTCCCTATCTGTAATCTCCTCCAGCCCCTACAACCCTCCCTATCTCTGTAACCTCCTCCAGCCCCCACACCCCTCACTACCTCTGTAACCTCCTCCAGCTCCTACAACCCTCCCTATCTCTGTAACCTCCTCCAGCTCCTACAACCCTCCCTATCTCTGTAACCTCCTCCAGCCCCTACAACCCTCCCTATCTCTGTAACTTGGGTGTTCTCAGTGTTAGTTCACAGTGGAGTACAGTGAAGGAAAATGGAATGTATTGTCTATCAGGAGAGGAAGTTCACAGGAAGGATGTTGTGATTCAGTGATGCGGGACATTGGCGAGACATCTCGAATACCGAGCACAGTTCTGGTCTCCTGATTTAAGGAAGGGTGTAAACGTGTTGGAGGCAGGTCAGAGGAGGTTAACTGGATCGAACTGAGATTGAGGAAAGGTTACCTTTTCCGGAGAGGCCGTACGGATTGGGTCCGTTTCCTCTGGAGGTGAGGTACGGTCGTGGAGAGGATGTTTCCGCTTCTGGGCAAGTCCAGAACCTGGCGGGGGGGGGCTCTGGTTTAAAATCTGGGGTCACCCAAACCGGGACAGAGGGGAGGAGGAATGTTTTAAGAACATAAGAACCAGGAGTCGGCCATCTGGCCCCTCGAGCCTGCTCCGCCATTCAATTAGATCATGGCTGATCTGTTGTGGACTCAGCTCCACTTTCCGGCCCGAACACCATAACCCTTAATCCCTTTATTCTTCAAAAAACTATCTATCTTTACCTTAAAAACATATAATGAAGGAGCCTCAACTGCTTCACTGGGCAAGGAATTCCATAGATTCACAACCCTTTGGGTGAAGAAGTTCCTCCTAAACTCAGCCCTAAATCTACTTCCCCTTATTTTGAGGCTATGCCCCCTAGTTCTGCTTTCACCCGCCAGTGGAAACAACCTGCCCGCATCTATCCTATCTATTCCCTTCATAATTTTAAATGTTTCTATAAGATCCCCCCTCATCCTTCTAAATTCCAACGAGTACGGTCCCAGTCTACTCAACCTCTCCTCGTAATCCAACCCCTTCAGCTCTGGGATTAACCTAGTGAATCTCCTCTGCACACCCTCCAGCGCCAGTATGTCCTTTCTCAAGTAAGGAGACCAAAACTGAACACAATATTCCAGGTGTGGCCTCACTAACGCCGAGTTTTACCTCCGAGAGTCGTGCATTTCTGGAATTCCCCTCTGCTTCAGGAGGGCGGGGGTGGGGGTGGTCGGGAGGTGTGACTGTTTAATTTCACGGCGGGAGGTACACAGATTCTCGCTCGCCGAGGGAATTCTCGCATTCTGCCCATTTATTTTTCCTACCAAATGAACGACTAAACACTTCCCTGCATTCCGATCGGCCAGGTTTCCTCCCCCCCCTCAACCGACCCACATTCACTTGCCAATCCTCTGTACATCCTCTTTGCTCCTATGTAGCTACCAGCTGAAACCCCCCCCCCCCCCCCCTCACAGCACCCCCTCCTCCTCCAGCCCACACCCTCTCACCTTCCGTCTTGGCTGAAAGTTCCGGCCCCTCCGCTCCGAACCACATCTCTTTCAAAATGGCTCCCTGGAGCCCGTGGACCAATCGGACACGTGAGGAGTCGGCCCTGTTAGACAGGGCTGAGAGGGGGAATGTCTCGGCTCAGAGAGCTGCCAATCTTTGCATCAATGATCTGGAGGGAGGAACTGAAGGCACTGTTGCTAAGTTTGCAGATGATACAAAGATCTGCAGAGGGGCAGGTAGTATTGAGGAAGCAAGGGGGCTGAAGAACAAAGAACAATACAGCACAGGAACAGGCCCTTCGGCCCTTTCTGCCTGTACCGGGCATGATACCAACCTTTGCCAAAACCTTCAGAAAGATCAATAAATAAGTAATTGTTTACTATTCTGAGCTATCTTAGTTATTTTCATAGAATTTACTGCACAGAAGGAGGCCACTCGGCCCATCGAGTCCACACCGGCTCTTGGAAAGAGCACCCTACCCAAGGTCAACACCTCCACCCTATCCCCATAACCCAGTCACCCCACCCAACACTACGGGCAATTTTGGACACTAAGGGCAATTTATCACGGCCAATCCACCCTAACCTGCACATCTTTGGACTGTGGGAGGAAACCGGAGCACCCGGAGGAAACCCACGCACACACGGGGAGGACGTGCAGACTCTGCACAGACAGTGACCCAAACCGGGAATCGAACCTGGGACCCTGGAGCTGTGAAGCAATTGTGCTAACCACTATGCTACCATGCTGCCCTTATCTTAAGTAGTTGCCCAAGATAAAGGTATAATTTGATCTTAAAACAACCCCGAGAACTTAAAATGTTTACTTACTCTTCATGCATAGCTACAGCACGAAATGGACACTACATTTTATAAGCAAGATTCATACAAATAAGTGTTGCCTGGTATGGAGGGTGCTAGCTATGAAGAAAGGTTGAGTAGATTAGGATTGTTTTCGTTGGAAAGACGGAGGTTGAGGGGGGATCTGATTGAGGTCTACAAAATTATGAGAGGTATGGACAGGGTGGATAGCAACAAGCTTTTCCCAAGAGTGGGGGTGTCAGTTACAAGGGGTCACGATTTCAAGGTGAGAGGGGGAAAGTTTAAGGGAGATGTACGTGGAAAGTTTTTTACGCAGAGGGTGGTGGGTGCGTGGAACGCTTTGCCAGCGGAGGTGGTAGAGGCGGGCACGATAGCATCATTTAAGAGGCATCTAGACAGATATATGAACGGGCAGGGAACAGAGAGATACAGTTCCTTAGGAAATAGGCGACAGTTTTAGGTAGAGGATCTGGATCTATCTGGGATTAACCTAGTGAATCTCCTCTGCACACCCTCCAGTGCCAGTACATCCTTTCTCAAGTAAGGAGACCAAAACTCCACACAATACTCCAGGTGTGGCCTCACTAACACCTTATACAATTGCAGCATAACCTCCCTAGTCTTAAACTCCATCCCTCTAGCAATGAAGGACAAAACTCCATTCGCCTTCTTAATTACCTGTCCTTCCCGACCTTCTGGAACCTTCTCCGGCCGTGAGCCAATGAGGCCTCCGCGGTGGGGGTTGCAACACCCAGTGGAATTGCCGATTGCAACTCTGGACACCAGGAACCCACCCCCGAGATGTCCATCTGGAGGGGCGTTGTCCGGGGGGGGATCTGGGTGGCAGATAGTCTGGTTCTATATGGGAAATCCACGACCTCCGATCCATTTGGATGGGGTTGATTATCTTCCCATGTCCTCTTCACGACACAGTCCGGGAGTCGTCCAGATGTCTGTCCCTGTCCCGTTTAATCGAGTCTGTTTCACTTCCCGTTGGACCTTTTGAGTGGCTCGGACTCTGGTTTAACTTAAAATGGTACTGGAGGGTGTGCAGAGGAGATTCACTAGGTTAATCCCAGAGCTGAAGGGGTTGGATTATGAGGAGAGGTTGAGTAGACTGGGACTGTACTCGTTGGAATTTAGAAGGATGAGGGGGGGATCTTATAGAAACATTTAAAATTATGAAGGGAATAGATAGGATAGATGCGGGCAGGTTGTTTCCACTGGCGGGTGACAGCAGAACTAGGGGGCATAGCCTCAAAATAAGGGGAAGTAGATTTAGGACTGAGTTTAGGAGGAACTTCTTCACCCAAAGGGCTGTGAATCTATGGAATTCCTTGCCCAGTGAAGCAGTTGAGGCTCCTTCATTACATGTTTTTAAGGTAAAGATAGATAGTTTTTTGAAGAATAAAGGGATTAAAGGTTATGGTGTTCGGGCCGGAAAGTGGAGCTAAGTCCACAAAAGATCAGCCATGATCTCATTGAATGGCGGAGCAGGCTCGAGGGGCCAGATGGCCGACTCCTGCTCCTAGTTCTTAATGTTCTTATGTTCTTATATCCTTCCACCTATTATAAGTTTAAAATGGCTTTTTGTCCTTATATTGTCCGGGTCCCGATCTCCATCCATACTCTCTTAACCTGTTCGTAGCCGTACGATCTCGCCATCCTGTCAGTCGTGTATCTTCCATCGTCTGCTTTATCGCTGACTGACCCATTTGGGTCATCAGAGCGATCGGAATTGATAGTTTCCCCAGAAACCCCTTTAAGGCCTCCGTCAGCTGATCGAATCAGGTATCATTATCTTCAAACTTAACTCCTGTCAAAACCAGGAGCCTATCCATATTGGACAATCCAGCAGAGTTCAGTAACTTAAATGTGGACACCGATTGTGGAAATTCCAGGTGATTTTAGCGTGGCCAATCCACCTACCCTGCGCACCTTTTGGGTTCTTGGGGGAGGAGGGGGGAGGGGGGGGGGGGGGGGGTGAAACCCAGGCAGACACGGGGAGAATGTGCAAACTCCACACGGACAGTGACCCAGAGCCGGGATCGAACCTGGGTTCCCGGCGCCGTAGTCCCAGTGCTAACCACTGCGCAGCCCTCCAGGCGGTCTGCTGAGTCTAACTCTTCCAATTCCAGCTCGGGAAACACTTTGCTCCGGATTCTGGTCCCATAAGGTAGAGAAAGGGCCAATGCCGAAGCCTTGTTTACATTTCCGTGTCAATCATTGAATAGGTCACATCGATGAGACATCTAATTGGAATGTCTCTCCACCCATTCCTTAACAACAGGGAGTTAGTTAACGCGGAAACAAGAAATGGAAATCGTTTATTGTCATGAGTAGGCTTCAAATGAAGTTACTGTAGAGGGAGCTTTACTCTGTATCTAACCCGTGCTGTACCTGTCCTGGGAGTGTTTGATGGGGACAGTGTAGAGGGAGCTTTACTCTGTATCTAACCCCATGCTGTACCTGTCCTGGGAGTGTTTGATGGGGAGAGTGTAGAGGGAGCTTTACTCTGTATCTAACCCCGTGCTGTACCTGTCCTGGGAGTGTTTGATGGGGACAGTGTAGAGGGAGCTTTACTCTGTATCTAACCCCGTGCTGTACCTGTCCTGGGAGTGTTTGATGGGGACAGTGTAGAGGGAGCTTTACTCTGTATCTAACCCCGTGCTGTACCTGTCCTGGGAGTGTTTGATGGGGACAGTGTAGAGGGAGCTTTACTCTGTATCTAACCCCGTGCTGTACCTGTCCTGGGAGTGTTTGATGGGGACAGTGTAGAGGGAGCTTTACTTTGTATCTAACCCCGTGCTGTACCTGTCCTGGGAGTGTTTGATGGGGACAGTGTAGAGGGAGCTTTACTCTGTATCTAACCCCGTGCTGTCCCTGCCCTGGGAGTGTATGATGGGGACAGTGTAGAGGGAGCTTTACTCTGTATCTAACTCCGTGCTGTACCTGTCCTGGGAGTGTTTGATGGGGACAGTGTAGTGGGAGCTTTACTCTGTATCTAACCCCGTGCTGTACCTGTCCTGGGAGTGTTTGATGGGGACAGTGTAGAGGGAGCTTTACTCTGTATCTAACCCCGTGCTGTACCTGTCCTGGGAGTGTTTGATGGGGACAGTGTAGAGGGAGCTTTACTCTGTATCTAACCCCGTGCTGTACCTGTCCTGGGAGTGTTTGATGGGGACAGTGTAGAGGGAGCTTTACTCTGTATCTAACCCCGTGCTGTACCTGTCCTGGGAGCGTTTGATGGGGACAGTGTAGAGGGAGCTTTACTCTGTATCTAGCCCCGTGCTGTACCTGTCCTGGGAGTGTTTGATGGGGACAGTGTAGAGGGAGCTTTACTCTGTATCTAACCCCGTGCTGTTCCTGCCCTGGGAGTGTTTGATGGGGACAGTGTAGAGGGAGCTTTACTCTGTATCTAACCCCCGTGCTGTACCTGTCCTGGGAGTGTTTGATGGGGACAGTGTAGAGGGAGCTTTACTCTGTATCTAACCCCGTGCTGTACCTGTCCTGGGAGTGTTTGATGGGGACAGTGTAGAGGGAGCTTTACTCTGTATCTAACCCCGTGCTGTACCTGTCCTGGGAGTGTTTGATGGGGACAGTGTAGAGGGAGCTTTACTCTGTATCTAACCCCGTGCTGTACCTGTCCTGGGAGTGTTTGATGGGGACAGTGTAGAGGGAGCTGTCTTTGAAAGCAGACCCAGGCAGGCCAGCAGCACGGTTCGATTCCTGTGCCAGCCTCCCCGAACAGGCGCCGGAATGTGGCGACTAGGGGCTTTTCACAGTAACTTCAATTGAAGCCGACTCGTGACAATAAGCGATTTTCATTCCACCTCCCAGAGATAGTCCCACTCCATCCGATCGCAGGACTGCCCCACATCCATGGTGACCACCACAAACACGCCAGCCCTCCGGGGGCATCACCGTGAGATCCAACAGCCGCCCCATGCTGGCCGACAAGCTTAACAAACCCCGTCTGGTCCTCCCCTCTCACACCCGGCACGCGGTCCTCAATCCTCGAGGCCAGGATCTCGGCCAGTAACTGGCCTCCAGCTTCAGCAGCGGAATCCCACGCCCCACCTTCCGGGCCAGCCTCCAGCTCGCGTACCGCACGCCCCCCCTCCCCAGGCCCACCCTCAAGCACCCTGTTTAGCACACAGGGGCTGGTTTAGCTCACTGGGCTAAATCGCTGGCTTTGAAAGCAGACCAAGCAGGCCAGCAGCACGGTTCGATTCCCGTACCAGCCTCCCCGGACAGGCGCCGGAATGTGGCGACTAGGGGCTTTTCACAGTAACTTCATTTGAAGCCTACTTGTGACAATAAGCCATTTTCATTTCACAGTCACCGACTCTTCACCCCCTTTTTAAAGAGGGCAGCTCTCATGGGAGTGTCCCTTTAAGAAAGCTTGTTGTCTTATCACATGGCTTCGGTGATGTCATTGTGTGGGTGGGGCTGGGCTGTGGCTCCGAGAGCTGGTTTCGGTTTCACTTTCTGTTTGACTGCTGTGGACTCGGGCAGAGAATAGAAGTGTTTTCCTGTGTCTCTCTCTAGTTTCGTTTTAAATATCTTCTAGTAAAAATCGCCTTGGTGGTGGCTAAGGTGATATAATTGCTTAAAGAACATAGAAAATACAGCACAGAACAGGCCCTTCGGCCCACGATATTGTGCCGAACTTTTGTCCTAGATTAACAAATCAAACTCCACCCCATTATTCTACCCTAATCCATGTACCTATCCAATAGCCGCTTGAAGGACCCTAACTTTTCCGACTCAACTACTTCCACAGGCAGTGCATTCCATGCCCCCACTGCTCTCTGGGTAAAGAACCTACCTCTGACATCCCCTCTATATCTTCCACCATTTACCTTAAATTTATGTCCCATTGTAATGGTTTGTTCCACCCGGGGAAAAAGTCTCTGACTGTCTCCTCTATCTATTCCCCTGATCATCTTATAAACCTCTATCAAGTCGCCCCTCATCCTTCTCCGTTCTAATGAGAAAAGGCCTTGCACCCTCAACCTTTCCACGTAAGACCTACTCTCCATTCCAGGCAACATCCTGGTAAATCTCCTTTGCACCTTTTCCAAACCTTCCACACCCTTCCTAAAATGAGGTGACCAGAACTGCACACAGTACTCCAAATGTGGCCTGACCAAGGTTTTGTACAGCTGCATCATCACCTCACGGCTCTTAAATTCAATCCCTCTGCTAATGAACGCTAGCACACCATAGGCCTTCTTCACAGCTCTATCCACTTGAATGGCAACTTTCAAAGATCTATGAACATAGATCATAGAATTTACAGTGCAGAAGGAGGCCATTCGGCCCATCGAGTCTGCACCAGCTCTTGGAAAGAACATCCTACCCAAGCCCACACCCCCACCCCATCCCCATATCCCAGTAACCCCACCCAACACTAAGGATAATTTTGGACACCAAGGGCAATTTAGCATGGCCAATCCACCTAACCTGCACATCTTTGGACTGTGGGAGGAAACCGGAGCACCCGGAGGAAACCCACGTACACATGGGGAGGATGTGCAGACTCCGCACAGACAGTGGCCCAAGCCGGAATCGAACCTGGGACCCAGGAGCTGTGAAGCAATTGTGCTATCCACAAAGCTACCGTGCTGCCCTTAACCCCAAGATCTCTCTGCTCCTCCACATTGCCAAGAACCCGATCGTTAACCCTGTTATCCGCATTCATATTTACCCTAAAATTTGCTTCTGGTAGGAATTTCTGCTGATGGAAAACCGGATCAGTATCACAGGGACCAGAACCTGTCTTGGTCAAGTGAGAATACGGAGTGATGGGCCACGCCTTTGAATAGGGTGCTTTTGGTGTAGTTGATTTTGTTTTTGAATTGGAACAGTTAAGGGGGAATTCATTAAGGGATATATATATAGA
Organism: Scyliorhinus canicula; assembly: GCF_902713615.1. Taxonomy (NCBI): domain Eukaryota; kingdom Metazoa; phylum Chordata; class Chondrichthyes; order Carcharhiniformes; family Scyliorhinidae; genus Scyliorhinus; species Scyliorhinus canicula. The sequence continues at coordinate 6,749 of NW_024055567.1, read as the reverse complement.
TCACTGTAGCTGCATGGGATCTTTATGTTTGTAAGTAATTCAAAATCTTGCTGCGTGTTTATATAAATGTTATGTAATTTCTTAGAATAAAGCTTATTTTAAGTGTCGCGGATGTCTGATGTATCACACCTCAAGTGAAGGCGTTTGTGCCCATTCTAGCCAAATTCAACATAAAGGTTATAGGTCAGGTGCGCTCGGTCGACCTCCAAGGGCGAGTCAAAGGCCCCCGTCCCCCAGCAACCTCTCCAACATTCCTGCCACCTATGCGGCAGCGTCCGCTCCCTCACTGCTCTCCGGCAACCCTACGATGTGGATAGTGCTGAAGGATGTTATAGGATACAGAGGGACATAGATAAGCTGCAGAGCTGGGCTGAGAGGTGGCAGATGGAGTTTAGTGTAGAGAAGTGTGAGGTGGTTCACTTTGGAAGGAGTAACAGGAATGCAGAGTACTGGGCTAATGGCAAGATTCTTGGTAGTGTAGATGAACAGAGAGATCTCGGCATCCAGGTACATAAATCCCTGAAAGTTGCCACCCAGATTAATAGAGATAGGGAAATACAGCACAGAACAGGCCCTTCGGCCTTCGATGTTGCACCAAACTTTTGTCCTAGGTTAATCATAGAATTTTGGACAATTTTTCATGGCCAATCCACGCAACCTGCACATCTTTGGACTGTTAATAGGGCTGTTAAGAAGGCATATGGTGTGCTAGCCACGAGGTCATGCTGCAGCTGTACATAACTCTGGTGCGGCCGCACCTGGAGTACTGCGTGCAGTTCTGGTCACCACATTATAGGAAGGATGTGGAAGCTTTGGAAAGGGTTCAGAGGAGATTTACTAGGATGTTGCCTGGTATGGAGGGAAGGTCTTACGAGGAAAGGCTCAGGGACTTGAGGTTGTTTTCGTTAAAGAGAAGGTGACTTAATAGAGACATATAAGATAGTCAGAGGGTTAGATAGAGTGGACAGTCAGAGTCTTTTCCTCGGATGGTGATGACCAACACGAGGGGACATAGCTTTAAATTGAGGGGTGATAGATATAGGACAGATATCAGAGGCAGTTTCTTTACTCAGAGAGTAGTAGGGGTGTGGAACGCCCTGCCTGCAACAGTAGTAGCATCGCCAACTTTAAGGGCATTTAAGTGGTCACTGGATAGACATGGATGAAAATGGAATAGTGTAGGTCAGATAGGCTTCAGATGGTTTCACAGGTCGGCGCAACATCGAGGGCCGAAGGGCCCGTACTGCTCTGTAATGTTCTATGTACGTTCCTCACCTTCTGCCTCCAGGAGCGGTTCTCAAAGTGCTCCACCTTCTCCTGCAGCCTCCCTCTGGGTCCCCTTCCCACACTGAGTGGCAAATGCAATCTGGGTTCTGCTGTCAGGCTGCAAACCACCAGACGGGGTTTGGGACAGCCATGAACTCCTGGGTGCTCCGTCCTTTGAAGGACCACACCTTCTGATTCACAGTCCCGAACACAAACTCATTCGAGTTCGATAGGAGTCCCTCGCAGCCCCTGTTTGAGGATCTCGTCGGCGTCAGTGGTGGAGCGGAATGAACTAACTTGGCTTATCCACTGCGCTAAGTAGGCCTTAGGCTTCAGAGTACATCGTGACATATTCAGTGAGAGAGGCCTTGCGTCCAAAGTGTAAATATTCATTGTTAGGAGCCCAACTGTTAACAAAGAACAAAGAAAAGTACAGCACAGGAACAGGCCCTTCGGCCCTCTGATCCTGTGCCGACCATGCTGCCCGTCTGAACTACAATCTTCTACACTTCCTGGGTCCGTATCCCTCTATTCCCATCCTATTCATGTATTTGTCAAGATGCCCCTTAAACGTCACTATCGTCCCTGCTTCCACCTCCTCCTCCGGCAGCGAGTTCCAGGCACCCACTACCCTCTGTGTAAAAAACTAACCCCGTACATCTCCTCTAAACCTTGCCCCTCGCACCTTAAACCTATGCCCCCTAGTAATTGACCCCTCTACCCTGGGAAAAAGCCTCTGACGATCCACTCTGTCTATGCCCCTCATAATTTTGTAGACATCTATCTGGTCGCCCCTCAACCTCTGTCGTTCCAGTGAGAACAAACCGAGTTTATTCAACCGCTCCTCATAGCTAATGCCCTCCATACCAGGCAACATCCTGGTCAATCTCTTCTGCACCCTCTCTAAAGCCTCCACATCCTTCTGATAGTATGGCGACCAGAATTGACCACTATACTCCAAGTGTGGCCTAACTAAGGTTCTATACAGCTGCAACATGACTTGCCAATTCTTATACTCAATGCCCCAGCCAATGAATGGGCCTCCTCCTGTTCCTGTGTAACAGACACAAGGAGGAGGGGCTGGATGGACCGTCTACTGTTCCTGTGTAACAGACTCGAGGGGCTGAATGGTCCTCCTGTTCCTGTGTAACAGGCTCAAGGGGCTGAATGGGCCTCCTGTTCCTGTGTAACAGACTCGAGGGGCTGAATGGGCCTCCTCCTGTTCCTGTGTAACAGATTTGAGGGGTTGAATGGGCCTCCTCCTGTTCCTGTGTAACAGACCCGAGGAGGGGGCTGAATGGGCCTACTCCTGTGTAACAGACCCGAGGAGGGGGCTGAATGGGCCTCCTCCTGTTCCTGTGTCACAGGGTCGAGGGGCTGAATGGGCCTCCTCCTGTTCCTGTGTAACAGATTCGAGGGGCTGAATGGGCCTCCTCCTGTTCCTGTGTAACAGACCCGAGGAGGGGGCTGAATGGGCCTACTCCTGTTCCTGTGTAACAGACCCGAGGAGGGGGCTGAATGGGCCTCCTCCTGTTCCTGTGTCACAGGGTCGAGGGGCTGAATGGGCCTCCTCCTGTTCCTGTGTAACAGATTCGAGGGGCTGAATGGGCCGCCTCCTGTTCCTGTGTAACAGACTCGAGGGGCTGAACGGGCCGCCTCCTGTTCCTGTGTAACAGGCTCCTGGAGGGGTGGAGGGGGGTTCAATGGGCCTCCTGTTCCAGTGTAACAGACTCGAGGGGCTGAATGGGCCTCCTGTTCCTGTGTAACAGGCTCCTGGAGGGGTGGAGGGGGGTTCAATGGGCCTCCTGTTCCTGTGTAACAGATTTGAGGGGCTGAATGGGCCTCCTCCTGTTCCTGTGTAACAGACCCGAGGAGGGGGCTGAATGGGCCTACTCCTGTTCCTGTGTAACAGACTCGAGGGGCTGAATGGGCCTCCTCCTGTTCCTGTGTAACAGGCTCCTGGAGGGGTGGAGGGGGGTTCAATGGGCCTAGCCTGATCCTTTGCTACTGAACGAGGAAATGGACGTCACTCGGTCAATGTGTTTAACGAGATAAGGCACAGCTGTGGGGAGATTTGCCCAGAGAGAGTGTTTAGTCGGCCACGTGTGTCCTGTCCCACCACAGAAACACAGAAGGAGGGAGGGAACTAAACTAACTGCTCAAAATGCAAAACAGGAGGATACATTCTACACTCTTCCTCCTCCAGTCACTTCCTGAAGCAACGAATAATTCCGGGAGGAAGGGATTTGAGCAGTAAAACCGGAACGCTTGAGGCAAAATTCACTATCCAACGAAGATCTCAGTAAATACAGGGTGGCGTTTGTCTGAACGAGATTATGTTGCTCAGTGAGGTTCTGACCACGACCCATGACCGCCCCCCATCCCCTCTCCTGACTGGGGGTCAGTGGGTTCTGAGAGGTGACTCAGTAAACTGGCTCAATTTAGTTTCCATCCTCCAGGCTCACAACCCCCTCTTCACACACTCGAACTCAGACACCAGGCCCAAACACCCAGGTGTTCACGGAGCGCCGCACTGTCAGAGGGTCAGTACTGAGGGAGTGCCGCACTGTCAGAGGGTCAGTACTGAGGGAGCGCCGCACTGTCAGAGGGTCAGTACTGAGGGAGTGCCGCACTGTCAGAGGGTCAGTACTGAGGGAGTGCCGCACTGTCAGAGGGTCAGTACTGAGGGAGTGCCGCACTGTCAGAGGGTCAGTACTGAGGGAGTGCCGCACTGTCAGAGGGTCAGTACTGAGGGAGTGCCGCACTGTCAGAGGGTCAGTACTGAGGGAGTGCCGCACTGTCAGAGGGTCAGTACTGAGGGAGCGCCGCACTGTCAGAGGGTCAGTACTGAGGGAGTGCCGTACTGTCAGAGGGTCAGTACTGAGGGAGTGCCGCACTGTCAGAGGGTCAGTACTGAGGGAGTGCTGCACTGTCAGAGGGTCAGTACTGAGGGAGTGCCGCACTGTCAGAGGGTCAGTACTGAGGGAGTGCCGCACTGTCAGAGGGTCAGTACTGAGGGAGTGCTGCCCTGTCAGAGGGTCAGTACTGAGGGAGTGCCGCACTGTCAGAGGGTCAGTACTGAGGGAGTGCCGCACTGTCAGAGGGTCAGTACTGAGGGAGTGCCGCACTGTCAGAGGGTCAGTACTGAGGGAGTGCCGCACTGTCAGAGGGTCAGTACTGAGGGAGTGCCGCACTGTCAGAGGGTCAGTACTGAGGGAGTGCCGCACTGTCAGAGGGTCAGTACTGAGGGAGGGCCGCACTGTCAGAGGGTCAGTACTGAGGGAGTGCCGCACTGTCAGAGGGTCAGTACTGAGGGAGCTGCACTGTCAGAGGGTCAGTACTGAGGGAGTGCCGCACTGTCAGAGGGTCAGTACTGAGGGAGGGCCGCACTGTCAGAGGGTCAGTACTGAGGGAGTGCCGCACTGTCAGAGGGTCAGTACTGAGGGAGTGCCGCACTGTCAGAGGGTCAGTACTGAGGGAGTGCCGCACTGTCAGAGGGTCAGTACTGAGGGAGTGCCGCACTGTCAGAGGGTCAGTACTGAGGGAGTGCGGCACTGTCAGAGGGTCAGTACTGAGGGAGTGCTGCACTGTCAGAGGGTCAGTACTGAGAGAGTGCCGCACTGTCAGAGGGTCAGTACTGAGGGAGTGCCGCACTGTCAGAGGGTCAGTACTGAGGGAGTGCCGCACTGTCAGAGGGTCAGTACTGAGGGAGCGCTGCACTGTCAGAGGGTCAGTACTGAGGGAGTGCCGCACTGTCATAGGGTCAGTACTGAGGGAGTGCCGCACTGTCAGAGGGTCAGTACTGAGGGAGTGCTGCACTGTCAGAGGGTCAGTACTGAGGGAGTGCCGCACTGTCAGAGGGTCAGTACTGAGGGAGTGCCGCACTGTCAGAGGGTCAGTACTGAGGGAGTGCCTGCACTGTCAGAGGGTCAGTACTGAGGGAGTGCTGCACTGTCAGAGGGTCAGTACTGAGGGAGTGCCGCACTGTCAGAGGGTCAGTACTGAGGGAGCGACGCACTGTCAGAGGGTCAGTACTGAGGGAGTGCGGCACTGTCAGAGGGTCAGTACTGAGGGAGTGCGGCACTGTCAGAGGGTCAGTACTGAGGGAGTGCTGCACTGTCAGAGGGTCAGTACTGAGAGAGTGCCGCACTGTCAGAGGGTCAGTACTGAGGGAGTGCCGCACTGTCAGAGGGTCAGTACAGAGGGAGTGCCGCACTGTCAGAGGGTCAGTACTGAGGGAGCGCTGCACTGTCAGAGGGTCAGTACTGAGGGAGTGCCGCACTGTCATTGGGTCAGTACTGAGGGAGTGCAGCACTGTCAGAGGGTCAGTACTGAGGGCGCGGCGCACTGTCAGAGGGTCAGTACTGAGGGAGTGCCGCACTGTCAGAGGGTCAGTACTGAGGGAGTGCCGCACTGTCAGAGGGTCAGTACTGAGGGAGTGCCGCACTGTCAGAGGGTCAGTACTGAGGGAGTGCCGCACTGTCAGAAGGTCAGTACTGAGGGAGTGCCGCACTGTCAGAGGGTCAGTACTGAGGGAGTGCCGCACTGTCAGAGGGTCAGTACTGAGGGAGTGCCGCACTGTCAGAGGGTCAGTACTGAGGGAGCGCCGCACTGTCAGAGGGTCAGTACTGAGGGAGTGCCGCACTGTCAGAGGGTCAGTACTGAGAGAGTGCCGCACTGTCAGAGGGTCAGTACTGAGGGAGTGCCGCACTATCAGAGGGTCAGTACAGAGGGAGCGCCGCACTGTCAGAGGGTCAGTACTGAGGGTGTGTCGCACTGTCAGAGGGTCAGTAATGAGGGAGCGCCGCACTGTCAGAGGGTCAGTACTGAGGGAGTGCCGCACTGTCATTGGGTCTGTACTGAGGGAGTGCAGCACTATCAGAGGGTCAGTACTGAGGGAGCGCCGCACTGTCAGAGGGTCAGTACTGAGGGAGTGCCGCACTGTCAGAGGGTCAGTACTGAGGGAGTGCCGCACTGTCAGAGGGTCAGTACTGAGGGAGTGCTGCACTGTCAGAGGGTCAGTACTGAGGGAGTGCCGCACTGTCAGAGGGTCAGTACTGAGGGAGTGCCGCACTGTCAGAGGGTCAGTACTGAGGGAGTGCCGCACTGTCAGAGGGTCAGTACTGAGGGAGTGCCGCACTGTCATTGGGTCTGTACTGAGGGAGTGCAGCACTATCAGAGGGTCAGTACTGAGGGAGCGCCGCACTGTCAGAGGGTCAGTACTGAGGGAGTGCCGCACTGTCAGAGGGTCAGTACTGAGGAGTGCCGCACTGTCAGAGGGTCAGTACTGAGGGAGCGCCGCACTGTCAGAGGGTCAGTACTGAGGGAGTGCCGCACTGTCAGAGGGTCAGTACTGAGGGAGTGCTGCACTGTCAGAGGGTCAGTACTGAGGGAGTGCCGCACTGTCAGTGGGTCAGTACTGAGGGAGTGCTGCACTGTCAGAGGGTCAGTACTGAGGGAGTGCCGCACTGTCAGTGGGTCAG